>NW_009598072.1:595-850 GCF_000690535.1 Cariama cristata | reverse complement strand
GACCCCAGCCCAGGGCTCCCCAGCAGCACCCACCTCTTCAGTGGAAGCTGCAAACCCAAATATTTTATTTGTTTAATTGCTGCTAACGCAATCAAGCCCAAATGCAAACAAGCTTCCGCATAATTACAGCGGGCGTGCCACGCCGGTGGCTGCCAGCTCCTGTCCCCATCACACGTCCCCAAGGCCAGCGCTGTCGGAAAACAGCCTGGGATCATGGCAAAGGGGGGGGACCCAGGTTGGGGTACACCTGGAGAG
>NW_009598072.1:269-575 GCF_000690535.1 Cariama cristata | reverse complement strand
CTGGGTGCAATACAGAGGAGCGGAGCTGCAGCCTTCCCTAGCAGGGGAAAAAAAAAATGCTGAGCTTGCAAAAGCCCACTGCCCCACAGCCCAGCCCCAGCAAGGGGCAAGGCTCCGTGATTTATCGCAAAGAGCCCACAGAGGAAAGGTAGGGCCAACAAATCAGACGGGTGGCAACTCACAGGTCCCCGTCAGAGCCAGCTGGAGGACAAGGGACCCCTCGGGTCGCAGGGTCAGCGAACGCCCGCCAACACCACCCCGGCCCCCCCCAAAGCACCAGGCAGACCCGCACCGACACGCCTGGGC
>NW_009598072.1:0-200 GCF_000690535.1 Cariama cristata | reverse complement strand
GCAACAGGGGCACCCAGTTTCTCACCCAGCTCAGCCGCTTGCTCATCAACCGGTCACAGGCATGCCGTGCCTCAGTTTCCCCACTCGTAGAAGGGATCACGCTACGCCCCTTCTTTGCAATGAAGCAGCAAGAAAATCACCCATCTTCCAAACACCCACCGAGCGAGCAGCTGGTCCTCTGGTCCTCTCCGCGATGGGCT
>NW_009598071.1:0-239 GCF_000690535.1 Cariama cristata | reverse complement strand
CGGCCCGAGGCTGGGTCCCGGGCGGGGACACACACAGACACACACGGGACGGACGCGGCTTCTGACTCCCCGCCTTGAACATTGAACTCGAGGGTGATTAGAAAGGGGATCTCTCGCTTCTGTTCCGTCATCTGGTGAAGCCATTTCGTGTTAATTAATCCCCACCAAATGATAAAACCAGAAACGACCCTCCTTTTCCATGACAAGAAAGTATAAATATTTTTAATGATTTGGGTTGG
>NW_009598070.1:7787-18101 GCF_000690535.1 Cariama cristata | reverse complement strand
CGCCCATGCCAGGGAACAGGCGGCAGGACGCCGGCCGTAACACCCCCGTGGCCCAACGCCATGCCGGCCCCTTGCCCGCCCCGGCAGCGCAGGTCTCGGGGAAGGTGTGTGGGAAGTTCAGGAGGTTAGGATGGAAGCTCAGCTCAGCATTTCAGTCACGGAAGATCAAACCAGGCCACCTTACAAACATGGCTACATCTACTGCTCTTCTCCTGTAGAAACCCAACACCCTCAGTAAAATAAAACACAACTTACAGCAGTCCAAATCCCCAAAGAAATGTTCCCAACACAAAACTTAAAATAGACTAAAAATGTTGAAGTCTTATGACAGATAAAACTCATAATTTCATTTTTTTCATTTTTTGTTTTCACAGGGAGAGGGGAAAAGACGAAGTGCAAATGAAAGCCACAACCAACTTCAGCTACTCTAGAAACGACAGCAACTGCACCAGCGATAACAGAATCAGTCAAGTCATTTTTCCTTTGCTTTATACAATTCTGTTCCTAGTGGGTATCACCATGAATGGCCTGGCAATGTGGGTCTTTTTTAAAATATCCAGTAAATCCAATTTCATCATCTTCCTCAAGAACACTGTCATTTCTGACTTCCTCATGATCTTGACTTTTCCATTTAAAATCCTTAGCGATGCAAAGTTGGTATCATGGGTACTGAGAGGATTTGTGTGCCAGGTCACCCAGGTTGTATTTTACTTCACCATGTACATTAGCATTTTGTTTCTTGGTCTAATAACTATCGATCGCTATCAGAAAGCCACTTCACCGTTCAGAACATCAACATCAAGGAGCCTTTTAGGTACCAAGATCCTGTCCACAGCAATTTGGCTATCAATGTTTGCTCTTTCATTACCCAACATGATTCTAACAAACAAGAAGAAAACACCTAAGAACGTAAAAAAGTGTGCTCTCTTGAAATCTGAGTTTGGCTTAGTCTGGCACGAAATCGTAAACTATATTTGTCAACTCATCTTCTGGGTTAATTTAGCAGTCATAGTTGTATGCTACATACTCATAACTAAAGAATTGTACAAATCCTATAAAAGGACAAGATGCACAGGAAAGGCATCCAAAAAGACTGTAAATCTGAAGGTTTTCATCATTATCGCAGTGTTCTTTATTTGTTTTGTGCCATTCCACTTTACTAGAATCCCCTACACGTTGAGCCAAACAAGAGACGTTTTTGAATGCTCTGCTCAGAACACCTTGTTTTACTTGAAAGAGAGCACGCTGTGGCTGACATCGCTAAATGCTTGCCTAGATCCATTCATATACTTTTTTCTTTGCAAATCATTTAGGAAGTCCTTGCTAGACATGCTGTGCAAACACATAGCATCATCAGAACTCAGGGCCCAGATGAAGGAGCAGAACGAAGGAGATGACAACACAGACGAGACGCCGCTCTAGAGCCAAGAACTACCCATACCCCTTCTTGGCCACAGACATTTATTGGTGGGTGGAAGCAGCACAAATCCTGCAAAAAACATCTAAGATTTTCACCACCTTCTTTAGAAATTGTCCTACAGATGAAGCACAAGCACCCCAGAACCAACATCGCTGGTTGCACAAATGGCGAAACTAGAAAGCTTGAATAAAACAAGAGCACCACCTGATCACAACCTCCATGCTTGTCAGAATTGCTAGGAAGATGTCTGAACTTACAGTTGGAGCTGTAACGAAAAAATTAAAACGGAGCCATGAAGTGGTACAGATGAGATTATGAACTCCAAAGATTTTGCAGAAATAGCTTAACTTGGGCCAGAGCAAAGCCCATGACAACAAAAGATCTGGGAAATGCAAATAAAATCCACAGTAAATGTCATTTTTAAATATAGGGATTTGTCACCTTGTACGCAACTGGCAGACAAACAGAAATATAGGACATATGCAGATAAGCTATTTACCTGTGCAGATTTTCGGTAACAGAATAACATTTTCCTTATCTCATTATATGCTCGCAATTCTTAATCCATTGACCAATAACTAATATTTCTATGTCAGAGGAAATTATTTCATAATCAGGCTTATCTTGATGTGAGTTAAATCTTCAAATACTTCACCTTACTATATGAATAAACAAAAATGCACACTTGTATATAGAACAGTATATTATATTAGAAAATATACAGGCTCAATTTAGAGAATACTCAGATCTTGGGGAAAGAAAGATTCATGGTAAAATCTTTACTGATTATTAGGGGCAGCTTTTCTACGCTATATAAAAAAAATTAACCAATTCCCCTTTTTCATTTGGAAAAGAGGGAAAAAAAACCCAGGGAAGTATTTTCAGGTGCATAACACTTTCAGGTATCCTAACAACCACACATGAAAAAGATCCTAGGCTATTGTAATAAATTATGGTTCATTTATCATCACTGCAGAACAGCTCCAATTCAGAAATAGCATCATGCAAGAGCCATTGCTTGTCTACCCTTCTCTGGCACCTATCTGTGCCTGGCAGGGCACAGGGTGGTTTTACGACCGATACCCAATTTCCTAAGAAGCCAAAAGACAGTTCACTTACTTTAGCATTCAGCCTTAGAGTTTATGCATCTCTTATAACCTGCCTGGATGAATTAAATATTTGAAAAAAATGTTTCATGCACTGCTTATGCTGGTATATGCACCAACACCGATTACAATTGGTAACTGGGTTACACTGCAGAAAACAGGGCATTTATTTATTTCCCTGGAGCCAGCGCTGCCGGTCCCTCCAGAGCGCGCTCTCCACAACCAGCCCCACGGGACCCAGGACCGATCAGCTCCAGCTGATGCCCAGAAGGAAGCAGGAGGTGCCCCACTTCCACCCAACACTCATGCCCCACATCTGTTGTATTACACAGAGAGAGAGCAGCAATCATTTGGCAGCTGCTTTTCCTGATCAGATGAGCAGTTCAGAGAACAGATACCACAGCTACCTGTGTACCATACAGCAGTCACCCACAGGATACGCGGAGGCACTCAGCACCTGCCTCTCGCAGCCGGGAACAGTGTCAGGAGGCCAGTTTGGAAGAAAACGTGGAAGACGCTGCCTTAGACGTCAGTCCTGGGGTACCGCAATGGACCGTCTCAGCTTTAGATAGTCCTTAATGAATGAACAGAAGTCAGGTCGGGCAGCTAGGGACATGTCACACTGATGGCAATGGCGAGGGTGACCTTCATCCCAGTCATCCTCAAGGCTCTTGGCTCTCTGCCAGCCATTTAACACTGACATCAGTACGCACAGCTACATTAACCAAAACACAGATGCTAATATTCACAAACTTACTGTCAATACAGCTGCAGCCTGAGAACCTCAAAAAGCAATCCAGGCCTGCCCACGAAGGGATGGCTTGAACAGGAGCCATTTCCCACATGGCAGCAAGCAAGGAGCCAGAACCCTAAGTTGCGTCAGTTGACAAGAAAATACAAGACAAATCACATGACTCAGTTAAACTTACACAAAAAGTTCTGTTTACAGAGAAATGCACTAGATTCCAACATTATACACAATAAACACATAAAAAACACAAAGCATGCCATGCAGTGGCAGCAGCTTCTGCCTGAACCAGAAAGTGGCTGTAACCAGCACGCTGTACCATCTAGCTACACAGACGCCAAAATAAACCAGAAATCCCATTCTGGAGATCAAAAGTCAAGCTCAGGTTCATGTGTCAATATTAACAGGCTACAGAGGGAGGGCACAGTTCCTGAATATGTCAGTGCACGGGATTTTGTAGCTGAGTAGCCCATTGTAAGGGTGGCTCTGAGCAGAATTTCAGGTCATGCGTTTGACGACGACTAGTGCTGACCAGAACAGGGGAATTCACACACCCAAACAAGAGCTACATTTGAGGATCATCCTGGAAAACTGTCAGGAAACACTCTGTGTTTGTTCATCCCATGTCTGTAAAGGGGCCAAATCACAATGGCACAGTGTAGGTGCCATCAGGTCTGCCCCACACAAACAAAAAGCCAGAAAATGTGCCTGTCTTGATGGGTATGGTAATTTTTTTCTTTATTAGTATAGAAGGTAGCGTATTCTCTGACAGAGAACAAAAGGAAGAAGGAAAAGCAACCGCAAACATGATTAACGAACTCGGGTGACACATGAAAATGAGGAAGGAAACAACACACCACACCAGCAGAAAAAGTCTCAACTTTTTACACATTTCCCCATTCTTAATACTTTGCTCGAAGCTGCTGTCTGCAGAGGAATAGCGGATGAACCGGAGATAGCCAAAGACCCCTCTCTGAAACAGCTGCTGCCAGGTTTGCTCAGGTACTTGCACGATTGGAACGTTCACATGGTGTGATGGGGCACTCGGTCATCTGGCTTCCAGATGTAAGAGGCTGATAACCAGCCGTGTGCATCTTACCTCTAAAATGTTATTTAAATCTGTGCTGAGAAAGGAAAAATGGTGTGTGCATCGTAAGTCGCTTCCCCAGAAGCACTGTGCTTTTGGGCCACAACCATAAAATTTCTGTTCAATGTTCAAATACATTTCCATGTAAAGACAAATGGTGGTCTAGGCAATCTGCTGTTGTACCTTGCTATTATATTATCTTAGGCCTCCAAATGAATATGTACCATTTTAACTTTTCATTAGACATGACTTTGTAAACAACTTAAACTTAGGCAAAGATTTAGATTTTCTATGAGCTAGAAGAGAAATCAGTCAGTCTACTCAATGCATGTTCAAGTTTTGTGTTTATTTGTGTAAACCTGCCAGTCACTGTAAGGAACATGTCATTTTAAATACAGAATATTATGTTTTCTCTTTTCTCTCTCCTTTTCACCCAAGTTTGTCTCAAACAATGGGAGACTTTGCAAACGAGAGTACTGTCAGTAACTCCAGTGGAGCACCGTCATCCGCACCGTGCCACCGAGACACCACAGTCACCCACCTAGTCTTCCCACTGCTGTATACACTCATCTTCCTTCTGGGCATCGTACTGAACAGCCTGGCTTTTTGGGCTTTCTTCCATATTCCAAGCACATCAACTTTCATTATCTACCTGAAAAATATCTTAGTTTCTGATTTCATAATGACCCTGATGCTTCCTCTGAAAATCCTGACGGACTCTGGCCTCGGACCGTGGCAACTCAAAGCCTTTGTCTGTCGCTTCTCAGCCGTAGTATTTTATAACACCATGTATATTAGCATAGTGCTACTTGGTCTCATTGCTTTTGACAGATTTCTCAAGATTGTGAGACCTTTTGGGAAGTTCTGGGTGCAAAACCTAACCTCAGCAAAGATCCTTGCGGGTCTGGTCTGGCTCTTTTTCTTTGTTCTCTCTCTGCCTAACATGATCTTATCGAACAAGAAAGCAACGCCCCAATCCGTGAAGAAATGTGCCTCGTTGAAGAATTACTTTGGACTCAAATGGCACGAAGCTGTCAACTATATCTGTCAGTTTGTCTTCTGGACCGTTCTCATTCTCATGTTTCTATTTTATATAATTATTGCCAAAAAGGTATATGAGTCTTACATAAAAACACAAAAGAAAGACAAGAAAAGTGAACAAAGGATTAAGGGGAAAGTATTCATAATTTTTACTGTGTTTTTCTTATGCTTTGCCCCGTTTCATTTTAGCAGGGTTCCCTATACTCTGAGCCAAACGACCACCCGAATGGACTGTCGTCTGCAGAACCAGCTCTTTGTTGCAAAAGAAAGCCCTCTGTGGCTGCCTGCCACAAACGTCTGCATGGACCCCCTGATATACATGTTCTTGTGCAAACCATTTGTAGAAAAAGTGTTGTGCAGGAGAGTAAAGACATTGCCAAAAACAATTCATACAAACCCAAAAACCGAACTGGACACAAGAACGTCTGCTACCGAATCTTGATTCCGCAGTTTCATGCTCTACAGTCTCTGCCTATTCATAAAGGAGTTAAAAAATAATTTGGTTTACTTCTGTTGTAGAAAATGAAAGGGCGGTTGTACTGTAATATTAATACTTAATAAAAATGGCAAAATGGATTTCCCTATTTATGCTCACTGCTTAGCCTTAATGGGTAAAAAGCTGTCACCCAAGCTGCCAGCCCTGCTCTAACACCGATCCTCCCCCTGAGCTGTGCCCTCTCGTTGTCACCACCACCACTACTCAAAGCCGTGGAAGCCCAGCCGAGTCGTGGCGGTGCCTGCCCAGCCCCAGCACTGCTGCGTTCACACCGCAGAGAGCGGGGTTACCTCCGAGTCACTCAGGCGACTTCACAGCCATAACCACATCGGTCTGAACAGAAAAACAGCATCGGTGATGCATAAAACTAACAATGATCAGTCTGTAGTCTCGCGTTGCTCTGCTGGCTCTGCAAAGCGAACGAGAACAGAGGTTTTTCTGATTCGGTCACTAAATCACGGCCACCTCACAGAATACAGACAAACAATAGCCTATGTATTAAAATAACTTTGTATAACTTAGAATCATTCTGTAGATTGTCTTATCTGCTTAGTCTCGCGTTGCTCTGCTGGCTCTGCAAAGCAAACGAGAACAGAGGTTTTTCTGATTCGGTCACTAAATCACGGCCACCTCACAGAATACAGACAAACAATAGCCTATGTATTAAAATAACTTTGTATAACTTAAGACAATCTACAGAATGATTCTATCTGCTTTAAACAAAAAAAACTTACTTGTTAACACTTAGGCAGCTTACTGACTATGGCTGCTTCTAAGGACAACTTAGTTTTATTTGAGATTAAAACCCAGAGCTGCCGACTTTGTATGTCAGTAATTCTTGCTCTGGGTGTCAGCTTGGCTGGCACGTCGCAGGGCAGGGAAGAGGAGGAACCGTACTTGACAGAGGGAAGAAGGAGACGGTCCCTCCCCGTCCCTACCCACCTCTCTCACACACGTAATTACTTTCCTACCACCCACAGTGTTTCACCACCCTTCCACTCCACTCCCAGTGGGGATTTGGGTGGAGGCCACGGTCGGTGATACCCCAGTCCCCCCAGAGCACACTCCTCGTCCGGGCCAGCGGAGGACCCAGGACTGTAAAGGGCACCCCAGAGCCACACAGCATTCGCCCCTACCCTGCCACTCGCCAGAGGGGAACACCCAGAAATGTCCCCCTCGGTGGTACGTTCACCCTTCCCACCCAGTCCCAACAACGGGCAAAGAGAAGGCAGAAGCAGCACTGCCTAACCCTCCCTGTCCAGAAAATCCCTCTCCACCTGGCTCGCCGCACCACTTGCGGAGCTCTCCCTTAGCTGCCCCCAGGGTAAGTCCAAACAGACTGTGCCTAAAGAGAAACTGCTTTCTAATCCAAAATCCTGGAATTTATTTCACTATTTTAAGACATGAAAGAGATACCAACCATTTATTGACTCAACTCTACAAAGTACATTAAAAGAACTGTTAAACTTACCTTCACCCTCAGCAATGCTTCCTTGCCTCTCACACAACATGTTCCTACTGCTCCTTGTCCTCCGACACAGCCGCGGACCACCGCTGCATCAGGCACTGCTCAGGTGACGTGGGAAGGCACCACAACTTGCTCTCTCCCGTCAGCCCTATTGCTTGGTGCGGCGCCATCCCACCGCCTGCCCGAGTCCGGACACTCACCTCCCGCTGCTCCGTGGAGCTGAAGTGTGAGAGCCCCAGCACCCTGCTGAGACATCGCTCCCGTCCCTCGTTAACAAACTTCACTTCTTCTCAAGCTCTCCTGCTCCCTTTACGCCTTCTTGCACATGCCAGACGCTTTGATCACCACTTGACTGCTATTTTTAGAAATTAAATATTCACAGCAGCCCAATACAACCATGCAGGTTGCTCCATACAGCCTGATTTATTCCAAGCTGGTTTTAGATTACTGTGCATTAATTTCATCTGCCTTTGGGATTCCCCAGCCTCTGCCACACAAGTAGATGTATGTCTTATTTAGCAATTTCTGCTCACTATATCTTCTCTGCTAGGCATGTTACATACTTTCCATAACTGTAACACCCTTTTACAACTGGAAACTGAACTAATCCCCAATCAGCTTCCAGTCGGTTCCAAATGCCCCTGTAAATCAACATTATCTCAAACAGTGTCTTCCTCTAAGGATTAAATGCTATTCAGGAATTAATTCCTCTCTCCCCACACACATATAGTGTTTAACAGGATTAACTTAGCTACTTTAGTAAAAGTAAATATATTAAATTCTTAGCTGCTAAAATAGTCACTGCTGTCTCTCTAAGTCTGTTGACATAGCACAGCAACTGCATTAGTGACCAGAGCTAAACATCAGGAGAAGACAGTGTGTCAATCAGCTGTGATCTTCCACCAGGCAGGTGCCCATGGACATCGTGTTCCTGAACTTTGGCTATATTCGGGAAGAATTCAGCACGAAACTGTGCAGCTCAGTCCTCCCTCTTCCAAAGGCATCCCACCAGCACAGCTAACACGGAGGTGCCCAGGACTCTCAGCACAAACTGGCATCCAGCTCTGGATTTAAAAGCGCAACTCTGGCTCGTTTTTGTGGTTATTACGCAGCAAGACATAAAATGAGCAATATGGCAGTGATAAACTATGAAAACGCTGAAGAACAGAAAACTTATTCCACTGTGGAAGGTTTTTTTTGTTTTCTCATTTTTACTGCTTGTAATACAAGGCTCATTTAAGGCTGTGCACAAACACATACTGGCAGTACACACAGGCAAGTTTAAGAGCCTGCATGTAAGGGTGGGTGTAACCACAAAATGGGCTGACTTGCTCCTTAAATAAGGGGTGTGCCAAAGGTTTCAGAGGAGTCTTAATCATCTGTTTTTCAGGTGCTGCTTCTTAGGTAGGTAAAAGGGAGCCAGAGTTACCAAACTCTGTAGCAGAGAAATGCAAGGTGACTGCAAGGATAAGACATCTGGTTGAGCCACTTACAGAAAAAAAGTCCCCTAAATTCTAACATTCGGGATTTTGCACTTTTTTTTCCTGAAAGTTTTTAGATCCCTGCCTCCAGATGAAAGTAAGAATCATAACAGTTAAAAAGCAGACACCTAAACTTTGAGGCATTTTAAGTCTAAAAAAAAAAACTGCCTCCAGATGAAAGTAAGAATCATAACAGTTAAAATGCCTCAAAGTTTAGGTGTCTGCTTTTTAAGTCTAAAAAAAAAAAATAACCAAAGCAATATTTTATATTTTACACCTGACCAAAGCGGAGACATGTTTCAAGAACAGACTTCCCTCAGAGACGAGGAAGCCATCAGCCTAGAGCACAGGTAGAGAGTGCCAGCAGCATGCCCGAGAAAGCTGCTCTTCTCTGCTCTCCAGATTTCTTCAGTGCACCCAAGGAATTCATGTCATTCAGTAAAGTTTACCAGCGTATTCAATACAACAGTCACCATTTTTCCAGACCTGATTTTTCTCTTAAGTTGAAAAGGCTGGTCCTGACACTCAGGAGCTGCTGAGGGAAAACTTTGCTTTTCCTAGATTCAGCAGTTGTACAAGACAGCAAACGCAGGTAACGTTTCCACCTTAGGTGTGCTTACTCCAGTCCATCATCACGAGGCAGCAGCAGGGCTTCTCCTTTCCACATCCGAATGCTCATTCGCTTGGCTTCTCTACACTCCAGACTGGAAGCAACAGACAACCTAGAAACTGGCACCAGACCTTAAAACTTGTTCAGACAAATGAACCTTATTCCAGGCTCCCATGGTCCAGGATTCACACAAGAACTACTGACACTTATTCCAAGCATTTTTACAGACTGTTGGGTTCCCAAAAGGAGAACTATAGCAGTCGAGTATGTAACACTCGGCAGTCGAGTTTTCTGGAAAATCAATCTTATTTGGGTACACAAAGGCTTACATACATTTCTTTGTATTTTTTATTTTATTTGTGTTTCAGAAAAAGGAACTATATTATACCTTTGCCTAATAGACACACCACCTAGCCTTCCAGATTTTGTATCTCCTCGGAGGGACAGCAAGTTAATTCCTGAATGCCTAAAGACAAATTCTGCACTTCATACGTGTCCCGACTCTCTGGCACAGCCATACACATCCCTCCATCAAGGCTCCTACAACTCTGAGCACTGAGAAATCTCTCATAACATACAGCAGTACTTCAGTTAATGAGAAATGCAAAACAACAATTTGCATCATGAACAAGAGCTGGAAACCAAGCCGAGCAACCAAGATACTACCCGTATGATGCCACACAAACACACAGAGCCAGCAGGTCGCATGTGAAAACTAAAGGCACTAGGACAGACCTAAGTCTATAGACAGGATCAGCCAGCCGAGGTGTGCAACCTCAGGTTACCGAGCAACACCATGTGTGGAACTCAAGGAAAGAGGAAAAAAAAGAAATGAGCTTTTAAAAAGTCAGTTCTTA
>NW_009598070.1:1778-7756 GCF_000690535.1 Cariama cristata | reverse complement strand
CCTTGTCCTCCCTCTCTCCCTTTTAGCGACAGCCATCAAAACAGCGATTGAAGTAAACCACCTAAGGAAAGGGGAAGTGTCAAACTCTTCCAAGACACTTCCACTGACAAAAGCACCTCCATCTTGCACATCTGAAGGTATAACGCTGGAGGAATCCTCCCAGTGTTGCAAGCTCTGATCTTGCTACCACTTTTCTATGTTTAAAAAAAAAAAGCCAGTCTCATATATTATCCAGGTGGCTAATCTGCTTTAAAAATAACCCTGTAGTTCATATTGCTAAATGTGATAGTAAAGGAGTTTTAGAATGAAGCAACACAATAATTGTTGTAATAACATTGTTCAGGTTCTTATGAAATCCGAGAATTGCTCTCTAATCACCAGAACACAAAAAGGGACATCCAACCTTTAAATAATGTGAACAATAGTAAAGTTACAGGTTAGCTTTCAGCTTTTCTTTACATCAGAGCTTCACATTTCTTTTGTGCTGTTTTTACGACAAGCTCCGCAGCATTTCCTTTTCATGTGCCGGCCAGTGCTGACTTGCTCCAGCCTGTGAACAGCCACACAACACGTCTGAATTAAAAGCCTGCTAGGGGATGCTATGACAGTGGTTTCTTACCCATTAAGTTTTACTGATACACCAAAATAGAGAGATTTTAAAGAAAAGTTAATGTGCATCACATTAAACAAACAAACAAAACCCCCATTCTCATGTAGATTTTATTAATCTAGTCATTATTTGACCACTGTTACCAAGCAGACTTTGGTATGTGCACTGAATTCACAGAGTACCAACTATTACACGCTTCAGTCTCTATAAGAAATTAAATTATATTTTTTAAACATTCCCGTTTTCACTTCTAATTACTTCCCATCTTGCCACAACACATCCTGCAGCACTGCTCCTTAGACCCCAGCCTAAGACAACACTGGCATTAGAAGTGCCTGAAGAAGAACCGTGCAAATCAAACCACAACGCACTCTGTCACGCCGTGTCTTGACGGAAGCCGGCAGGGCTGAGACCCGAGGAGCAGACACGTCTGCCAGCACCACCCCAGGGTCGGAACCATGCCCCACACCGGGGCGGCAGCACAGCACCCAGCTTGGGAGCGCATGGCCTTGTGCACCATACAAGCCAAGTATCTAACTTTCAGATGTAAGTGTTAAAACTGCCGTTCATGATCTATCTGCAAGATCTGCTTCCAGCCCTCAGCCATGGCACTCAGACTTCCAGGCTCCTGAGTCGCTGGTCCCAGGGGTCGGCTGTTCCTCAGAACAGAGACAGGAGTTTATTGCCCTGCCGGCGGAGGGGCATGCTGTCCGGCAGTCTGTGCACAGAAACACCAGAACCGAGACCAACACAGCGTGAAGGCTTCGTTCAGTACCCAAGCCGTGAAGTCTCTGCTCCAAGGACCTCTGACACTGGAATTTTGGGCTGTCCAAACATCCCAGAGAAGCACCATCATTACAAGATATCTCGATGGAAGAGAGAGGTTGATTTCTCCTGCAATTTCTGCAATGTTTCCCCAGAAACATCAAATAGAGGGCTTCTCTTCGGGACACGTGAAGGACTACCTATGCGGCCTCCAACAAGTAGGTGTCCACCGTCGCATCTGGATGAGTGTTCAGATATGGCTCTTGAGAGCCAGGTTTCTGAAAGATGGGAATTTTGAAGAGTCTAATCCCAGTCAATTTTCAAGAAGCCAGGACAAGAACCCACCTTCACACAACTGTCCCTCGTGAAGAGACATCCAGAGACAGGACGCAGCTTGACAGCACCAGGACGTGAGCCCTGCTCCTACTGCTCGTCTCCAGGACCCATGTGCCTGCTGGCAGCAAGTCCCTTACAAGCTAATCTGATCTCCAGGCGACTCCTTGAAAGGATGCAGTACCTGCGAGGTGAATCGAACGGCATCAAAGGGGAAATTGGCCCGAGACACATGGTGAAGATAATCTGTGTGCAGAACAGCACATGACACTACTCAGCTACACCTAGTGCAGGAGTCCTTGGCACAGCCAGGACCCACAAGACAGAGACAGAAAATCACTGCTGGTAGTACCCACGGGAAAACACCATGAAGAAGTCACCTTGTCAGAGCTTAAACTCACAGAGCTCTAACAGAAGTACTGACAGGTCTAACTTGCAACAAAACCAAAGAATAGACCCTTTGGACAATGACTGTTTTACCAGTAGTAACTGGAGAGGGGACCACAGTGGTGAAAAAGTGGTGCTAAAGTAAGAAACAAAGCTGAGTATAAACAGGTCTGACTCCAGCATCAAACATCTGGCATTGGGGAACAGCTCTGTGAAATCCCTAAAAAGGCAAAGAAACAAAGAGATTTAAATGAAACCCCTCAAATTCTCAAAAGTAAGGAGATAAGGGTAACCCCAAAATCAGCACAGAATTTGCACAGCACCCTGTCCTCAGGTAAACCAGATCACACTGAAAGTCAGCCAAAGAGCTCACCGCACGAGGCCCACCCAGAGCACGATGAACAAAGGTAGATACTCTCACGGCTCTGGAGCCTCCCAGCCACCACAAAGCCAGAGGAGAAAGGGCAAGACAAACAGCCTTGTATGATCCCCAGAGGAAGAATGAGGTCTCCACTTAATGGAGAGCAAAGACAGCGATTGACACAGATAGGAGAGAAACACCTTAAAAGAGGTTTAGTGCTGAGAAACCAAGCAGCTTGCGTGGCTGTGCAGCGAGCTGTACCGTACCTGAGCTGCGCTAACTGATGACGGCACTGACCACCGTACCCCAGGGCAGCTCTCACTGCCCTCTCCATGGGTAACTTCTCAGCTCGAAGCAGCGTACAAGACCATCAGTCAGGCACATAGTCCTGTCCTACACATGCTCCACTCTGAACAGAGAACTGGATCACCACAAGTAACATTAGGGCAGAAAATGACCAAAAGCCACAGAGGAGGTGAACCAAAGATTGGAAGGAAAAACAGAAGGCACCATTAGTCTAGAAACAGGACAAGCAGTTTGCAAGGGAACAAAACACAAGCAGTTGTTAAACACTGGAGCACAAGGCACAGCTGAAAGAAGGTGAAATGGTGGCCGGCACGCGCTGTCCTACGTAGCCATGTGCAAGGTCTGAGAGAGGCAGAGACCTTGTCAAGTCTCCTCTCCCTAACTGCAGAAAAAGCCTTCTCTGTCCTCGGGTGATGCGGTGTGTGCACTCCAGCATGTGCATGCAACAGGGACCATCACTTCACGTCAGAACATCCAGCTCCTGAGATCAGTTTGACAGTAATAAAGGTGAAAACATATGACAGAAGTATAGCATGTGTTCCCACTGGCTTCCTTTGCATTATCTGTTTTGCCTTGCAAAAGCTGGTCTTCAAAGATGAGCCATCCCTGATAGTAGGAGACTTCTGGCCCTGTACCTGACTCAAGGGAGAGGTCCTGAAGCAAGTGGGAATTTTGCAGTCTGCCCACTAGCAGAAATGTGGACATAGGCAGCTGTTCCCCACTACGAGGAGCTGGTAGGTCCTGCTCCTGCTCCCGCTCCTCACAGGGCTCCACGCAGCTGTCAAGGGCACCTATGCAGAAGGCTACCCAGTCTCAGAAGAGGGGGGCTGGGGATTCAGTCCCTCAGATTTTTGGGGAAAAAAGAAAAAATACGTGTATGGAGAAGTCCAGGCAGAACAGACAGAGCAGTCTGAGAAGAAAGACTTGGCAGTCATTGTTCTTGTAGCATTAAGATTATTTTTTCTTTTCTCCTGAAGATTTAATGAGGGAGATATACATATGCTTTCTTTTTAAGAAGGTGGCAGAAATGGGAAATTCACTTCATCCTCTACTGACACGATGCAAATTTTTGTCCTGATATAACTACTGCCATGATTATTTCAGTGCTCTTAAGACACTAAATTATCTTACTGTAAATGAGTATACACCCGGGACCACTGACAGCAGGACTGCAAGAGGCAGTGGGCTCACAGTCAGAGTCTTAAAGGACACCATAACAGGAAAAAGCACGCAGTAAACAGACAAGTCATTTTAGCTGAAATATTTAGTTACAGACTTAACGTTTTGCTTTCATCCTACACGCTACTTAGAAGAGAGGACCTGTTCAAAGCACAACATTAAAGATGTCTAAATATAGTCAAATTAATAACTGACATGATAATCTCAATCAACAGATAATTGCATCTATCCAGCACAAGACTTTCCAGTACCACACTAAATTCACATTCTCCCTGCAGACAACGCTGCATTAACCGAGAGGCCCAGGCACGGCTGCACAGTTTGCTGCAAAACACGACTTCAGACTGCTGGCAACGTCTCCCTGCACGAAGGCTGCTGCCTTTCACAGGCACTAACCCACCTCTCAGGTGAATCACTGTCTGCGTCCTGGGCGCCCGCGCTGCTCCGCAGCCAGGAAGCGAGCGGGAGCGCGCCGCTCACCTACCCTGGCATGTGAGTCATTCCCAGGAATGAGAAAGCCAGTTGCTCCAGTTGCTCCTGGCCAGGGGAATTTTGACTCTCTGATCAGGTATCGCAAAAACACCCATCGGAAGCAAAAAAGCTTACTTCCAGATATGGTTTATTTAACTACCTTACTGCAAGAAATACTCTCATGCCTACTGTAGTTTCTAGATGCATTTTGGAGGAGTCTAAGACACTTCGAGATGCAGCTCGGAGGGAAGCGGAAGGCGACAATGGTGACAGGTAAGTGATCTTTGACCATCTGAAAAGCGTTTGATAAGTTGTTCTGTGAATCTTCTTGCTCTTAATCATCCTCGAATGAAAAGAAAACAGGAATTAAGATACGGTTGCTGAAAACTAGGCTTGGAACCATAAACTAAATATCAGATCAATTAAAAGTGTGAGAAGTTCTCAAAATAGCGTGACTTTACTAACCTTTTATGCATTCATTAAACATTACTCGTTATCATCTTTTTCCCAATGGCAAAAAAATTGTTGGGTTTTTTTTTTTTACAAATCATTCTCTCTAAGATATGAATTGAAGTGCAGGAGGGTTCACGGTTTCAATAACTTACTTCCTGACAGAGCTTAATTCCTATAAAGTAAGATTCAGTAACTATAACATCTGCATTTGGTTGGTATAAAAGGTTTGCACTGTATTCCTTTTCACCTCTTTCAGTAAAGGAAAGCATATTTGAATTCTCTTAATTATATGAGACAGAATAAATGTTCTCTTTCTTCATACTTCACTCAGATCATGTTAAAACTTGTCAGGTTCACTGGAAAAACCACATAGCTCCGAACAAGCAACTTACAAACTATACGTCTGATTAGTCTCAAAGTTTGGGAAATATGTAAGGTGCTTTCAAAAACCTATGCCATTTAAGGAGTATTTCAGATTGAAAAGGTTATTCTGAGTTACAAAGAACTGAAACTAACAGTACAATTAAAGGTTTTGTCTGTTAAAAAATCAATTGCCATTGTGCATTCTAGGGACTGTAGACATCTGCCTTCTCATTACGTATGCCTGGTCTGGGAACTCTGGTAGCGTTTCACATTTTTTCCATCTTTCTAAAGAAGATTCTGCAATCTTCTTTTAAAAAGGGAAACCAGGAAACTCAGGCAAGCATTCAGCTGATGTCACTGATTCACTCCCAGACATATAGGCCCCAGATCACTTGAAAGCCGCCAGCATTTCTCCAGATATGAGCCCGCCATGGTGGGCACCATACTCTTTGGGTAGGCAGCCAGCTCCGGGGCATCATCCAGACCTTCTCCTCCTTCCCCACTGTGCGGGGAGGGGGAGCTGGCAGTGCCTGGGGACAACCCCCCGGAGCGGAGCGGAGCAGAGGTGTGGGTCAGCTCAGGCAGGAGGGAGAGGAGTGCAGGGGAGCAGAGGAGGGGAGAGAGGCCGAAGGGCATGCAGGGACCTCAGGAACAGAAAGTATCAGTTTGTATTAGGGGTGTGTGAGAAAAAAAGGAGGAAATTTTCAGCAGCACCAGCCACTGGTTCCTCCTCCCTCCCTCCCTCCCCGC
>NW_009598070.1:0-1756 GCF_000690535.1 Cariama cristata | reverse complement strand
TCTCACCCTCGTCTCCCCTCCCTAGCTGCCAGGGCCCCCCCGGGGCAGGGAGGGAGCGGGGAGACCAGCTCGCCCAGCACCTGCACCCCACAGCCCATCATGCGCCAGCACGCACCCGCAACGGTGCTGGAGCACCAGAGCTCCTGGGAGCGCGGCCGAGCCGGGAGGACAGCTGGACAGGGCGGCCAGGCAGGACAGGAGCACCGGGAGAGAGGCAGCAGGTTACAGTCCGGAGTCCATCTGGCACCAAAGCAGCCCTTCAGAGGCTAGATACTCCTTCTCAACCAGGAAGCCTACTCCACTCGCTGCAGGTGGCCCTAGATGAGATACATCCAGGAACAACTGCAGGGGGAAGCTCCTTCTCCTCTTTTTATGGCAAGTCTCTCGCTCACCTCCACACAGCAAAGTTCAGAAAGACCTCCTCTTTGACCAAGTGAGCACTTGGAAAAGCCAGTCAAGACATCTGCAGTAAGGCTGTAGCATTAAGCCTGAAGTGCGCAATATTTACTAAACGTTTGGAACTAAGTGAAAATGCACAGGACAAACCAAGAGCTAAGATCCACCATACTGCTCTCAGCTATCAGGGCTCCATAGGAAACCAGCTGCAAGAGACACTAACTCAAGTGCTGCCAAGAAAGCACGAGAGGAAGTCAGCGATATTAATTCCTGTTTCAGCAGTCTTCACCCTTCCCAACATAAAAAAATTACCCTACTATCTTTAAAAAAAAAAAAATAAAATTGCACTCTCAATTATCAAAAGTAGGTTTCCACATATGACCAACTTGGAACCTCACATGAGATACTACAATAACCACTACTTCTTGTTTCTTCTCGGGAAAATGCTGGTGACGTATCAAAGTGACAACTGATGATAAGTAGTATAAATTGGGCTTATATCACCTTCACTGTATAGTGGCAGAGCTGCTGGTGCAAGGAATAGCCAAGAGCTGGCAAAGCAGCTGGGTCAGAGGAAGAGCAGCAGCTCTCCGCAGCCGGCACCCTGAAACCCTGCCCAGGATTTGCAGCCTCTCCGTTTCCAAGAACGGCAGACAGAGTGGGAACGCTCCAGGCTGCTCATGAAAAATTGGGGTTGCACCAGGCTGAACTTCTCCCAAATACTCTTCATACCCCAAAAATCCCTGTGTCCTTTTCCTTCCTTTTTGAAATAGTGGTGCTGTTGCAAGGAGATAACATGGTCAATTGTGTCACAGCAGTATATACCAAAGCACAAAAAAACCCCAGCTGACAACAGCAGATGAGAGTTATTTTTGTCCTTTTGCAACGTGAATTAGAATTGCATATTAAAAGATCCATATAAATTGTTTCACTGCAAAGTAAAATACCTAAAAGGGAGACTGGAATTACTTAAAAGTTTAAGTGGCACTGTCTACATGTATGTACCAATAATAATTTCTTTTTCCCCCATGAGATACTTTTTCACAGTATCCCCTGTAGCATTTGAGAGACGTGACAGATGCACAATAGCCAGAGATAAAATGGATGAAGGTGTAACGAGATCAATCCCATATCTTCTTTTTTTTTCCTCCTTTGCGACCCAGACAATATCTTGGCTGTTTCTAAAGTTTCATTACAAGCTTTTTAACAATGTTTTTCATTGCGTAATACCAATAATTTAACCTAAAAGCTAATATTGTCAGCAAAAAGCTCCGACAAACCTAGCCTGACACCCAAGAGAGGCTTCGCCTCGCAGGCGCGCCGCCGAGCGGAGGCCTCTCGGGAGGTCTCTGTGCTGCAG
>NW_009598069.1:20577-48900 GCF_000690535.1 Cariama cristata | reverse complement strand
TATATAATATTAATAATAATATTGAGTTTCCATCCTCTTCCTCTCTCCACATTTCCTTTGCTTCCTACCCTCTTCCCAGTTTCCTTCCCTTATACCTCTTCCTTGAGCTCATTTTCTTCCTCCTCTTTGCTATGCTCTTGGCATCAGTAGCTGTGAGGAGCAGAGGAGACGAGGCAAGCACCAGCCTGGGCTGTGGAAAATTGCCCAGAGGGCTGCAGGGAGCATCTCTGAGAGGCACCTCTGGCCAGCTCCATGGAGGGACTTCTGGATTAAACACAGAGCCTTGAATACAGCCTGACAGTGAGATGGTAGCAGTGGGAAAACCAAAGGTCCTTGCTATCAGCGACTGGTCCAGGCGAGGCTGCAGGGCACTGTGGTCTGAAAGGCGTTTTGCACTCTTCAGTGCATAAATGCTGGCTGAGGCACAGAGGGTCGGGGCAGCCTGGCTGTCACAGACCTTTGACTTTTCTGTCTTGATTCTGAAAAACAGCTTACTCTCTAGATTGAGAGGCTGCAGATTTTATTCATAAATTGAGATTGTTTCCACAGTTTTTTTCCCTACTGGTCTCCAGCACAGCCTTTACCAGATATTTCATTGTATCTTGAATGAGCTCTATCATAAAAGTAAATAAAAAAAGACCTCTAAAAGAGTACATACTTAAAGCTGGCTACTTAAGTTACTTTAATGTTACAACAGACAACATAACAGTGTGAGTAGTAAAAACATGAAATACCATATTTGCACCACTTTTTACTATATATATGCTATTTATAAACCATGAAGTACTTGCCTATGGAAATATACATTGCCATCTGATGCAAAATGCAGCTTGTTAAATTTTACAGGCCAGATTCAGTTCTAAGCTGCATGAGCAAATCCAAAGTAATACCACTGTTTTTCCACACTCTGGATCTACATCAATATAAACCAGCAGAATCTGGGTCTGCATTTTTTAATTACATACTTCTGAAGATTTTTTTCCTGGTTCTTAACAATTTAGTCTGTTTTTTCATCCATTTTCTCTTATGCTGTGTTTACTCTGTTCACTGGCTGTTCAAATAAAACGTACACTGCCGAAATACAAACTGTACATGGGAGACGTGGAACTGACACCTGGTGTATGTCTGCCTCAATATAGGACTCTGCTGATCCCATTTTGTTAGTGTTTTAAGAAAGATGTAAAATGGAGCTGACTACTGTATTTCTGGTTGAAAGCACATTTATATGACATTTATGCTCAAATGTAAGTATTTTATTTCCAATACCTATGTAAGTGTGCATGTCTATATGAATGCAATTATATTTTTTTATTTATTTATTTCTGCATGTGGTTCTGTTTATTAACTGCTAAACTATTTCATTGTCACTGTTCAACTAATTAAGGAAAACAACTAAAAGAATAGCCAGCTGCTTTATCTGATGTCCCGCCATGGTACAGTGCTCTTACTTTTAACATCATTCCACTTTGAGAGTTCACACATATATGAATGTTCTAGTTTGACATTTGGACTTAACTTCTTGTTCAGTAAAAATGCTTACAGTCTAAAGATGTTTCTCCTGGACTTACTAATGTGCCCAATAGAAGTAAAACTTGGTTTATTTTCCAGCACTAAATTCATGTTGTTAAAAAGAAGGTGCGGGGGTACTGCCCTTTCGGTATCTGTTCTTTTCTCTGTCAGATGGACTCCTGTCAGTACAACAATAAGAAATAGTTTTTAAATGTCAAAATAGCCACGTGGTCTGAAAGAACTGAAACCCTCGTTCTAGTTATGAAAGTCTAATTCTTTTTTTTTACTAAAAAATCCTTTGTTCCCATCTAACAAAGGGACATAGAGAGAATTATTGTGGTGATATGGTAAAAAGTAGAGTCTGTCCCAAATATCGGCCAGAGGCACCTTGTGGAGTCTCAGGTTAAGCAGCTGCTCAACTTCATCTAGACCTGTGCAATTACCAAGCTGCTCACTTCCTTCAAGACTGACTAGCAGGTAGGAGTTACTGAAATATTAGAGGAATGAGAGTGCATTTGAGCTAGCAAAGGTGCACTGTTTGAGGCTTACTGTCTTAAACATACAGATATTCATGCTGCACTGATGTTCAGATTAGTAAAAGACCATTTTCACTCACAGACACCAACGGTGTCACAACCTGTCACCAACAGGCCACACTAACAGCCATCGAAGGAGCTGGATCGGGGTATGTACACACCAGCTCTCAGAGAGGTGAGCTATGCATCTTGCAGCTCTCAATGACAAGAGGATTTTGGCTTGCAAGGTCAAGGAGGTTGGCCTCTTGTGAACTGGAGCAATACACAACTGGGTCATGACCCTATAGAGATTTGTGCACATGCCTACTTTCAATCATGTGATTAGGTCTATTGTTTGCAGTTGTGCTGTTTGCATATCTAAAAAATTTAAGCACATGCATAATCTTTTGCAATTTTAAGTTTTTACTATCTATGGCTTGAAAGATATTTTTGAGAAATGTAGTGTTTTCTAGATCCCTTTTACATTACAGTCCGATATCTTTCAGTAGCATTGAGAGTAATCAATTCAAATTCACACTGCATGTAGCACTGTGCAGTCTGAAAAGGAAGACCAGGAAATAACTGTAGTTCAGGCTTTAAAATCTAAATTCCAGTTTTAAGCAGGCCACAAGAAATGCCTGTTGCAAAAACCATCTTAGAATTTGTTGCTATCTGCAGTTTCAACTCTGAGTAGATGCAGCTCTGCATTCACTTGGGTGTCACAGGTCATGGTCAAGGTGCCATAGAAGTGTTTTAAGCAGCTCGCTTAATCTTTGCCAGCACTCTATCTGGCTTTAGCTAGCACTCACAAATACCATTTTCATGATCACTCAATGAAATTAAAAATGCCAAACCTCAGTCTCAGTGTTAAAGGAAACATATAACAAAAACCATGTTCCTTCACTGAAGGGAAAAATGGCTATAAATTAGGAAAACTTACAATAAAACTTCTTCTAGTGCAATGGTATTATTTTTAAAAAGACAGGCACACACAATTCCAAACATGCACAGTTGTTTATCTTCCAGGTGAGATGCTTATTCCTGTGAAGCCCTGCAACAGGTTTCATACCATTCAAAGTGGGATTACACAATTTACAAGAAAAAAAAGGAAAGGATAAAAAAAGATATTTTTCCTTGACAATGAAAAAACAAATTAATGACTTCACGATGTGGTTTATAATCTCCTTCCAAAATCCTGTATGGATATGTCCTGAGGTCTCTTCCCATGCAGCCTATGCAGGCTGTGCTAGAATCACAGAACCACTTAACCCAAACGTGGACAGCAGCTCACTGCAGGATTGGACTCTTGCTTTGATGCAACACAGTAAAAATTTGACTTGATAGTGCGTAGGCTGAGGAGAAATTAATAAAAAGCAGCGAAATTTTTATCTCATGTAGTTACATTGCCCCAAATATTTTGTCTTGTTCTTAGTGTCATTTAGTAGCTTTTCAGTGGCAGTGTGAAAAGCAACAAGGATTGGAAGATAGGAAAGAATCCCATCCATTATATGCTGTAAGGGTTACAGGGCTAGAACAAAAGAATAAAAATACCTACATTATTAATATGTACAAAAATAATTCATAAAACATGAACGATAGAAAGAAAATTGTGGCTTTACCCAACAAAATCTAGCTCAGATGAGAGCTTATTACCTTCATGACCATGCCCACAACTAGAGAACCATGCTGGTTAACAAATGTGTGAAATTTTCACATATCCTCAGATAGTGAATATTTGACCTTTTTAAAAAACAATTATTTCTATTTAAGCTAATATTTTCATGGTTCAAGTTAATACTATGTCTAGTTCAGGACTCATATGACCAAACATTTTCATTATTAGGCCCAAACAACGAAAGTAAGGAAGAAAATTTGTAAATCACAAAGTAACAGAAAGATTAGGCATGCTTCTTTGATACATATGCAAACTGCTATGATTTGTAACTATTGGAGGTGTTAGCAAATTCTAATTAACTTTTTGTGTAGTTTGATTAAGTTAGAAGACTGATTTTGTTTCCATCTATCATTCACTTTCTTTCAGAACAAGACTAAATAAAATTTTTTAAAAAGAAGCTAATAAAGCAAAGTCTAATTAAGGAAAAGAATGCATTCTGCTTTAAACATATCACCAGGAATAAAGTATTATTTCATGCGTTTTGTGAGAATAGAGATTTAATAAAGAGCTACAGGTATCTTTTTTATGACTGAATGAAGCTTTAATAGGATGGAGGTTAAGAAGTTAAACCAAAGTAACAATAGTGCTGCAGTGAAAGAGGCATGTTCTTTTTCATGCGCTTTGTTCCTCTCGGAGGCCTGTCACTCAGTAGAATAGATGTACTTTGACTCATGGGTGGCTATGTATAGCCTAAGCTTAGCCTGAATCCTCTCCTAAAGGCTGAGTCCCGCAACTAGATCCTGACAACTTCCCTGCAGCACTATGGCATGTTTCACTAATATGAGCTGACAGGATTAGCAACAAGCAGCAATTACAAACTCTTCTTTGTGAGTCCTGAAGAGTTTTGATTTCTGTGTCAACTGATGCTGTATTTCAGATATCTTTGGTGCTAAAACCTAAAGCTTGGGTATGGAGATTAGATTCACATAGTCCAGGGAAACAGAACAATAAAGGATACTAAGTTGCTTAAATTGAAGTGTGTCTATACTGCTTTATTATACAAGTAACGCGCCCCCACCCCCCTTCAATTACTGGGACTATTCACAGGCCATAACATAGTTGGCTGGCAATAGCGCTAAAGCCACTAAAGCGAGATGGTAATCAGCACTTCTGCACCCATTTCCCAGTCTAATATCGACAGTACTCTAATAGTCAAGGAAAAGTTTGAGAGTCTACTTGACTCTGAACAGATTTTTATCCTGGAGGTAAAAGTACATTCACATGTGATGTTTTGATATTGAAACTAAGTAAGACTTAATAAGAAGAAGTAGAAGAAGAAAACTTAAGTAGAAGAAGTAAATAATAAAAACTCAAACTCTCTTGGTCAAGGCTGCACACAAATGTAAATGAAACTGCAAAAAGCATGAACTGAAAACCAGTGTTGGTGTTTTAAACCTATGTGAACATTCACTAAAATGAAGAATACTAGTTTGTATTCTATCAAACTGCATACTTAACCTTAGTTTAACTGAGGTATTTTCTGATGAACAAGTATCCATGCGCAAGCTTGCATGAAAATAACCTAGATACTGTCTTTACACCACGTGAGGGCCACACAAAGATGGCTTAGATTGGGGTGGTTTCCCTAGGTGTCTGCCTCTGCTCTACACCATGACAGGTGAGCCAATTACTTTCTCAATTGCTGACATTTGAAGCACCAAAAATTTACTTTAAAATACCATGACGTTACCTGTAATAGCCACGTGTGAGCTGACTAGCTCCCTACACATCCATGAACTGGGGCAGATAGCTGGTAACTTCACCAACCAGTCCCGCCTGAAAGTCACAACCCAAAGTAACATTTATTAACTGATTACCTGTTCAATGAGTGTACTTTTAAGCAGAAATTGAATGAAGACTTCTTCATGTTTTGATAGAGAAGCCTTGCTGAAACCAGATGGGGCAGTCTGAAGATGTTACTACCTCATGGCTTCCTGCTTTGTTCTCTACTTGTATCTGCTTGATAGGAATTGAAAGCAATAGTGTCACGGCGTTTGCACAAACATGCCAGACAGATAGACAAGCTATGGTGCTGAGGTACAGGTCCATATTCCTTTCTTCTATGTTATAGGATCAGTAAAGGGCAAAGATCAACACCTGGGGCAGTAACAATTTCAGCCCTCTAATACAGATCTGCTGTCAAAGTCAGAGACCTAAACTTAAGTATGCAGTCAAAACCAGGAGACATCAGGTTTATGCTGGTATGTCAGTGTACAGGATGGTATTAAAATAAAATTATCTTCCATTAAGCCAGTGCAAGTTTTTATACAGACCTAGCACACATTGGTTTTAGAAAATTAATCCTGATGAATTAGGGCCTAAGACGTTTTAGGTACAAAACATCAAATGATACATTGCTAGACCCTGAATGCCTTCATATGACTGTTAGAACTAGGATCCTGTGCAAAACTGTTGTGAACAAGAAGATGAATTTGCATCATTCACATGATTCACATTCACATTACAGTCTGCTATTTCAATGATAGTTCCTAAATCTTTGAGAATATAACAGAAATGAAAACTGTGGAGTTTTAGCTTTCTTGCACCATCTATCCTTCTGTAACTCTCACTCAGAAATGAAGTATGAGTTTGCCAGAATAGTAAGATGAGATCCTGCCTTTATTCCAGTTTATTAACACCTTGTTCTTTGAACAATGGAACTATTTGTGAGTAAAAGTGTAAAATTTGAGCAGTGAGTACAGAGCAAAGGATTTAGCTTGATGTGTTTTAGATAAGTGAGCAATATTTTCTTCATTTTGCCTATATATCTAAAGTAAATAATATCAGTTTACATGAAAATTTGTAGAAAGAAACCTCATCATATTTTCCAAAGCTTGTCATTTTCTCTCTCGGATGTATGAAAAGCGTGACTTGGCAATAAGTTTCTTAAATCTATAAGATTGTATTCTTTGAAAGTTGGTACAACCACCTCAGTGATCAGTTAAAATTATAAGCTAAAGCTAATGAATCTGATCCTTTTATATGCAATTTCATTTTAGAACATTGCATTAGTCTCATTTTGTACCTAAAATACATGACTCCGTGTATGTCTGTCTGTATATCTGTCCATTTATCATGCAGTATCTGTTTTACGACAAGAATAGTGACATTTGGAATGTACGAAACATACTTATCAGAAACTTAATATGGCTTCCACATAGTACAGGAGTTTCTGGGACAAACAAGTTGTTCTTGACAGCTTGGATGTATGAGAAATCTGTCACAAATTATCCATTTCAAAAGGAAACCTAGACATATCTTGTTGCATTTCCAGAAATGGAACAAAGCAATACTTCATGGTTAAGAAATGGATGTGAGCCAGCAGTCAGTACCCTAAGGTGAAAAGTTGGATCCTCCTAGCAGTTCCTCAATTTCCAAGCAAGAGTCTTCTAGTTCCAAATAATGAACAAATGAAAAAATAAGTACAGCTTTAATTCTTAGTATTGAAGAGGCATGCTCATCTCAACCAAATCCCATAGTATGCTCTGGGCAAAGCACTCCCTGAGCATGGCATAAAGAGAGCACTCAATATAACAACTGAAGAAACCTGCAACAAATCTAAAGTAGCCTCTCACTTCTATACAGCTGTAAAAGCTCTGCAGTAAGCCCCTGAAAGGGAACATTTACGTGTTTTATGTTAATTTAAAATGCTTGAAAGCAGTCAAAAGGGAGGCTTAGTCCTGAAGAAATCCCAGTCTTAAACCCCTCTTAAGCCAGGGCTTGTCTATGATGCTGCTTTTTTCTTTCTTTTTTTTTTTTTTGAACAACTGCAATTCTTTTGTTACTTCTGAAATGTTAGGTATGTTTCATGTAGATTTGTTTTTTCCTATCACCTTTTACAGAGTGAGTCAAAATTTTCTCAGTATTCTTAGAAATCCTAATAGCCTGGTGTCCCTTTCATCCAAGACCTAATATTCTTCTGTTCTTTGTGTGTGCAAGCTCCTGTGCCCATGAGTCTGTGCGTGGTAAGCATGAAATGCGGGTGGAAGGCCTTCATAGCACGTTCCCACTTCACTTCTCAGTCATTGCCAAGAGTCTTTTGGCAAGAGTCTCTTGGCAAGGGCGTGAATTTGTCAGGTTTTCAGATGGAGTAGCAGTGGCCAAGTTTTCTTAGGTTCCTCCCTGTGTGAAATCTAAAGGAAGCCAGCTCCTCTGTTTCAGGGTTGCGATCAAGACTGGAGGCTTATGCCATAGGAACTACACTAACTAGAGACCAAGGTGGTTTTACCTTTTCTCTCTGATAAGTCTCTTAATGGCTTACATCCCTTTTTCCCAAGACTGTGAAATTAAGAAAGATTGCTTTGGAAAGACCTAACACCAGTTGGAAGTCTGCACACTGAAAGCTAAGCAATTTCTGTTAGCTTGTGCAGAAATACTGTAAGCAGGGGTTTTGTCTTTTGATTAAAAGTTATTTGAACTAAAGGGAATGTTTTACTTTTTTCTTCTGTGGAGTACCAACCATATTAATGGCACTGCCCATGGAAACAATATTAGTAGTGAAAGGACAGACTTGTTCAAATTCTCATAGCTATTCTGCCAAATCCAGCTGGCCAGCAGCTCCTGAATTCAGTAGCTGATTTTATACCAATGCGAAGGTTAATGGACTGTTTTCTACTTCTTTCCAGGAGCAAATGTCAGCCCTATAGAGGTCCATTGCTCACCAGAATTCAATCTGGAGTCCTAGAGTCTGGCACAGGAAGACTAATAGACTAATGCATTAATTCACTGAGCCTCTCTGCCCTTGGACTGGTTGTGCGTTTTTTAACATGAACTATAGCAGCAACAGCATTCAATCACATCTTCATTTACCTTCCAACTATGATTTCGGAATGCATATAAAAATCTCCATATCCTGATTATTGCCATCAATATAAATATAAACTACAGCAGAAGGGCAAGGGAGGAAAGAGGAAGCCTTTTGGATTCAGCTAATAAATATAAATGCACTAAAACATGAACATCTCTGCTGGCTGAATCCCTGAACAACTAATTAAAGTGAAGCCTTGTATAATTTTTCCCAAGAATGATCTGCTTTGGCTCTCAGCCAGCAATAGGTAAGTGAGGGTTTGCCTGTGTTTTTTCCATTGCGTAGAGGATAGTTTGTGCTTAGTCACAGAGCTCATCACTGAAAGTACTTCTTTGACCATTCTCTGAATATAACTACTCCCAAAATTACACAACATAACTGGGCAGCCTCTCTAACAGAAGAGGTGGTATAAGTAAGGTGATATTTTTATTGGGGTGAGTGACTATTCTCTATATGCTGGGGAATAAGCTATGATTGATATTAGGACTGTGACACAGAGGAAATAGAAGAAGGGAACCGTTTAAGAGGTACATTTCTGGGTTAAGAAGGAGACAAGAGGAAGAAGCTACATCTATAGGCTAACCACTGGTAAGGAAAATAGGAAATGCTTGAAATTTTGGCTTTGCTTCTTCATGCCCTAGGAAGCAGATTTGAGTTGACACATTACAGAAAGTACGTTGTATCCTTCTTCCTACTGAAGGATATTACCCACTGGCTTGAAGCAAGGTGGGCTCAGGGAAGGAATCACAGCCCGTTAAAGTGATGCTGCTTTGAGACTTCATCATGCAGCAACATCTCTCGCGCACAGTTGATCTTAGCACATGAAAGTTTGAGGTCACAACGGAGAAATAGTGAAAATTAAAAGAACAGATACAAGAACTGTTTCACATGGTGTCTTGGCTAGTTTCCTTCCAGTGACTTTTTAAAAATCTGAAATATGAAAGAAAAAACAACCGCTTTTGAAGTAGCCATGTGAAATTTTGCACTTTAATCCTCTTATTTTCAGAACAGCCCATAGCTTCAGTTAAGGTCAAGTCTATTGGCAATTGAGCCGCTCTCTTTTTGTTACGTCAAGAGAAATGTCTTGTGATGTAGTTACATTATGAATAGCTAAAACAATCAGGGAGTCAGTGGTGAAAAAATAAATATGCAAATTAGCATGTCCTAATTGAATTGTTCATTTGGTTTTGCCTATTCTAGGGTATAAGCAATAGGGTAAATCCTCTTTTTCATCATGCAGGATGAAAGTTTATTTGAAGTTGGAGTCTATAGCTGCCTTTTCACAGTAAATTGACCTTGTTCCGTGCAGCCAATGTCATAATGCTCTGCTTTATCTAGGCTGAGAGAGAGAAAATCGCAAATTGCTTCTGCATGATTAGTTCTGCCACTTCAAACGTGTTTCTTCCGAGTTGGCTTCCACACTTACTGCTAGAGATATGTGCCGCTGGGAAACCCTAATCTGTCTCTGAACTCCTCTGATTTAGTAACCCTTTACCAGCCAGTCTCTTATGTCAATGAAATTACTCTTGTTGAGAACAATAGAAACAGTACAGAAAAAATGAAGAAACTATAAATATTCTCTTGAACTTCATCATAATTTTTACTCAACTGTTTCTGACTTAGTAGACAGAAGTTGCTTCAGATCAGTGGAGTATTCACAGATATGTATTTATTTGTGCTTTTATTGACAAAGCATTTTTCTTTTCTGTGTGTATTATGTCTTGATGAATAAGTAAATTCCGGGGTTTTTTCATGTTAAAATAGAGAAAGATATTTACTTTTGTGTGACTAACTTGATATTTGAGTATCTGGTGATTTGTCATTTAATTAACTCTAAATTCAAAAATCATCATTATTTTTAGTTTTCTTGCTAGCTAATATGTTCCAAATAAAAAATTCCAATGCAGCCAAAGAAGAATAAAACCCAAGGCAAAAATTACTGCTGTGATGTACTCTTGGAAAAAAATATTATTAACGGCCATAAGAATTTGTATACAGCAAGATGAAATTACTACGTGTTGTTCCACACAGGAGATAATCACTAAAAACACAGTTATGGTTGATAAAATACATGTAGGTAGCAGCACAGCTTAGAATTTTAGAATTATATGTAGTATTTTTGTCTCAAGATGTCATGGAAAATATAGACTGACATTAGTGTTAGAAGTAAGATTGTCTCACTACTTGGTTCCTCTTTGGGCAGGATGTCTATACAGTTGTAACTCCACAAAACCAAGATTCAATGCAGCAAAAGGTCAATTTCTCAGAATGCTTTTCCTCCCTGCTAACTCTGCCTAGTACCACACATCCTATCATCCCAGTGAGACAATCACGGGGAGTATCCTTATACCGAAAATTAAGTCCTTGTTCTGGATATTCAGGATAAGGCCATAGGACTGCAGCACTTGTATGATCTATTGTGGTTGAACAATCTGAACCATTTGCATTTAGAAATTAACATTTTATATGTTATTTTGCTCTCTAACAGGACTATATAGGGCTGAACTTTCTGTGCTGCACCACTCATAGCCTTATTAACATAGTTCTTATTCAAAAGTTCTTATTCACAAAGGCTTTATTTTATCAGTACTATAAAAATGAAAGAGCAAAGAATTAAAAATATGCCATGACCAACAATCATTTTCATAGCAAAAAAGCATTTCAAATATTTATTTTTTTAACACAAACCAATCACTGCAGTTCATTTCCTCATAAAAACCCAGAGACAGTTACTACATTGCTTTATGAATTACAAGCATCTAGTGATTTTTTTTCCCTGGTGAAGTAGAGCAGCAGTAACAAGCTGAACATGACAGGTATTTAAAAATAAATTGCTTGATAAAAAAAAATAAAGAAGAGGTAAATGCCAACTTCATGTGACAAGATTCATGCTGAAGCAGTGTTTTCAGATATTTTTGACCAAAGAAGGATATAACAGTTTAAAGGTGAAAAGGAGTATGGGGAATCTGCTACCTGACAAATAAGTCTACGTATCAAAAGATTTTGCTAACCAGTTTGACACATAAATGGCACATGATGTCAACTTCTATTAAAGGCTTTATAAATGATGACAGCCTGGAGTAACAAGAATTGTTTTCCAAGAAAAGAGTTTCTGTTGAATTCTATATATTATTCCCAAGCATTAGAAACGCATTAACAACAACACTGCAGTCAGGAACCAAATCAATTTTACAATCACTGGTCTTGTGACCTATGCATAGGGCTGGGTGCCAGGATGATTTTAATCCTAGATCCCCTTGGAATCCCTCACTGTTGTGAAAAACATTTCAGATATTATATGCATTTCTATAATTATATTTTTCCATAAATTTGTAAAAGTAAAGTAAGTACCAATGAAAGTATTATTTGTTACGGTGTACCAACAGGTTGAATGGAATTCAAGGGACAAATCTAACACAAAGCAGTTAATTTATCAAAACTCTTGATTTAACAGTGATTTTGAATTGACTTCAGAGGAATAAGGAGCTTTGCCTACTGTGGCAGTTACAAACCTTTGGGCTGTGTTTCAGTGCAAGTAAATAGACTGCATATTCCTATGCACTTGCCAGACTGTGCAGATGATGACCGTAAACATAGAATAGAAAATTTCTGTATAGTAAGGTCTGTATAGTAAGATCTTTTGAATTAAATCACTTGGAGACTTCTCATTAATTTGAACAAGATTTCATCAGGTCCTTACAGAATAACAATAAACTGAAGCATTTGCATTTTGTAGTATTTCATCAGCAACTACTGTAACATTTTAACTAAATATAGAGCCTCTAACAGGCTGCACATCAGAAGATCCTGGCAGTTAAATTTTCCACATTTCAAGGTCAGATAAGAATAATTTTTGGTCTCGTTGAGCATACGAGAAAAACAAATTCCCATCCTCTCTAAAAACCCAGAAAGAAACATTTTAACAACTTCATCTGAGCAATTTCAGAACAAACTTAATAGTGAACACTAAACATTGCATGTTCAGAAGTCCTCACAGACTTTTTGGTTTTCTCTAAGTGCTATTGAAATGGCAGTCCTTCAAACACTGAATTCATTCCTGCCTTTCACTCTGCCAATTATTATTATTATTGTTGTTGTTGTTGTTGCTGTCGTCATTGTTGCTGTTGTTGTTGTCGTTGTCACTTGCCCATGTATAATGGTAACATTGTAATTCAAGAAATTCAGTTAAGTGCAAGGTGCAAGGTACACACATTTCTCAAAAAACACCAAGCATCTTTTAGAAAACCCTCTGCATATAACAAGATGAAATCCCTTATCCTGCTGATCATGTTCCATCCCCTTACCTGGGCAGCATGAACATGGATGAGACAGACTCTGCTTACTGACAGTAAACATACAAAAGTCGTCCAGCTGTCAGACACAAGAGAGTGGCCTGAGTCAAAAGTCTCAGAGCGAAACTTGGTCTCCTTAATCCCTCCCATCCCTGAAAACATGGAGACACCTTGCTGGAGGGTGGGTGGAGGGAAGAAGTCAATGCAAAATTTCTTGTTGACACCAGCTGGGAACAGAACTGGTGTCATCCCACAAAATAGAATATAACTCTAAACAGGACTTTGTGCTACATGTTAATACTTTATGACTTTACTAAAAGTCTATGAATAACTTTTAAACTATCCTAGTAACAAATCTATTGTACTGTTAGACTGAGTCTGGTCAATGTTTGGCCTCAAATGTAGTTGTTTAGTTAACCATGCAGGTGGGTTAGTAAAGAATAACAAAGTACCTACTCAGTCTTTGCATTTTTACTTTCTTGAGTGAAAAATGTGTGAGTGATGACAAAACATCATTATTTTCATTACTGTTAATGAATATGTAAAATATATTGACAGCCTGACATTTTCTATAGACTGTAGATATGTACATCTTAAAATAGATTCAGACAATAATGGAGAAAAGAAAGAAGGAATTTCAGGGCTAATCATGTTTGTGAGCCAGCAGGTTTACAGATCCTCTGAGTTATATACCATTCCTGGTTACACAGTCAGAGGATCTCTGATGACCAATGAAGCAATTCTGAAGATCAAAATCAGAGGAGCTCATTGAAATGTAGTGTTCCTGGCATATCCCTGCTATACATTGGTACTTACTGCAGACTTCCTAGAGAGTTGGAAAAAGGGACAACATCTCAGAAAGACTCAAAACTGCCATCTGTTACTAGTACCAACCTGTAGGTCCTCTGCCTCAGGCTACAGAATTCAATAATGACAGTGCAGTCCCTCCTTTGCTTACATATAGTTGGTTGTTCAGGAAGTTCTTTAAAAAAAAAAATCAGGTGGAATTCCTGTTCTCAGATGAATGAACTGGATTAAGACTTCCACACCTGTATTGAAGAAACTAAACAAAATTGTACGTACTTACTCAAATGCAGAGAAATCACAGCTTTTGTGTTTTGATTTGAGAAATCTATCCTTCTGTGTTAGAACTTGATGAGGTTTGTCTTTTTTTGCCTACGCTGAAGTTGCTCATTTTCTGAGAGAAGAAACACCCATGAAATAAAAAAGGATTCTACAGAACTTCCAGCACTGAGCTCTTTCTGCACATCAGGACTTCTGTGTAGATCAGTAATTCAAGAATTCAAGCTCATCTTTGTTTATAATCGCCTAATATGAAGGAAAAGTGGGCAAGGTCCATCCTGTTTCTTGAGTGTCAGTTGTTTTAGTCAATACCAGGAATTTACAAATGTGATGGGAAACAAAACCACATCTATTTCTAGGTAAGCAAAAGCTGTCCTTTTAAGGGTAGCAGTGCTTGTTCTCATACCAGTGAAATATTCTCCAACAGGTAAAAATGCAATGTTAACTGTAGGCTGCCTATTAGCCATAAGCCTGAGCTGAACCTGGAACAGAGCTGAACCCTGTCACAACTGATAAGTACTACGGCTTATTGTGGGGTATAGCTTGTTTGATTACTGTGAAAAATGTCAAGTACAACACATAGATTTGAATCTGGGATAAAAATACTCTCTACTGTTGAGTGATCATAAATTATATTTTGGGTTGAGCCTTTTTCTGCTAACATTAAAATTGTGAAGCAGTTCCTTTTAGATATTCAAGACTGGATCTCCCTGAGTGAGCAAAACTTCTATGGTACTCTATAATAGTGAATTTTTCCAGGTAGAATTTCATCTCCTTTATTTTTAAGCAAACCTGAAAATCATAAAACCAATCACAAACAAAATTTAAGTGTTTCTCCTATTCTCATATCAATACCTTCAAAATTGAAAATGTATTTGAGGGAAAAAAAGATATTTTTCTGAGGTTTGCACATTTACACTACCTGAATTGGGCTGTAACGTTGGGATGAAAGGGGAGCGAGGTGAGATAAATCTCATGCTTGTACACTTCCATCTTCAGCATTATTACCAAGTTTCTTAGAGCTCTAATACCTTTCCTGGATCCCTTTTACCAACTACAGCTTGCTTAAAAACAACTAAATTAGGACCGTTAAAGTGCAAGAAGCACTTACGATTTCAAATATAACTGTATGTTATAAATATACACCTGACAAACTTTATCTGATACATTTCGTTCTTCAAGTTTACTTTAATTAATGTCTAAATTTGCTTTTTTTCCCCCACACTTATAACTGCTGACTTCAGTGATCAGTGCAAGATGCTGTCTGCACTCTTCATACCATTAGGCTGAACACAATCTTTAACTGCGAGGTAGGAATCATATCCCTGTTTATGGAAGTTTTGGGATTGTGCCCACAGTCTTGGGCATTTCAAGAAGGACATTGCCTTTCGTTGATCATAAGCAAACCTCCCACCGTTAGTGCCACTCTGCCTTTACGCGCACACAGCAGCAGCTGGGAATCAAATCAACACTTTCAAAATCAGCACTTCTTCCTCAAGTGCTAAGTAGAGCCTTTATGCAAACTGAATAACTCTAATGGTGAGGATATCCTCAATGACCTAACTCCTACTTGTGGATTGAAAATTAGGCCTAAGAAGGCCAATTGCCAGATAATGCTGTTACAGGGAGGCTCATGTACAAACTGAAAGGTTGAAGTGCACCCTTTCAGCACCAGGACTCATTCCCAGCGGGGCCGCCCTCCTCTCCCGGGCTGACGCCCACAGCGGCACCAGCGCTGGGGGCTCTCAGCATTCACCTTCACACTCGGGCAGCCGACAGGCCCAGGGGACTGCCTGGAGCACCCCCTTCACCGACACGTCCCAGGCAGCTGTGCCTGGCAGAGCCGGGCTCCTGGTTGATGACAGGCAACTCAAATCAGTCCAGGGAGGCTTAAAGGCAAAAGAAAAAAAAAAGTGATGGAGCGACATGTCACCTCACACTGTGCTGTGGTCACTTTAGCTGAGCTGTGAAGCACAGCTCTTTTGAATGCAGAAAGTTCCTCCGATAACCCTGTTGGAGAAAGATACAGGAGGATGGCGTGTCTCAGAAATGCGCAACTTTTAAGCCATTGGCACTTTATGTTTTGCTTCCTGTTTTAACTCTTGGTAACTCCTGCAGTCTAGACTGCCTGCGTGCAAAATACAGATTTATCACAAATAAGGGTTCATGTATCTCCAGGGAAAAAGGGATCCAAATTCATACTTTCAGAGTGCCTCACGGTCTTAGTTGCTTTTGGGCTTTGTTACCACAAAAAAGCATGTCCTATCAGCACATGCTGAGGACCCTTCCTCTGAAAGCAGCTCGCTATTAAACATCTGATGTTGGGCACCCAAAGCTGTGCTGAAAAATCTTCAATATTTCTATAAATTCAGTTAAGCCTGGGTAACAAAAATTGATGTCACTGAGGTAGACAGGCTACACCCATACTGCCATTTTAGTAGTCTGGTCAATCAGTGTGTCCTGTTATTTTATCTTACAGGAGGCACTGAAGGATCACTTGTGTCATTTACAGGTATTTTGTTGCTTTTCCTCCAGGCTAAAAAGAAGCAGCTTGTTCTGCAGGAGCTAGGTCTCTGTGATCACAAGGGCAGCTACTGAAGGCAACCTAGACATGGCCACAATGGCTCTGTCTTCTTAGAAAAGAATCGTTCTGTGTTTCAAATGTGGAAACTGGGAAACTTCTATATCATTAATGCTCTATGAAAACTGTCTTCTCATGGCCCAGCTGGAATTGCTAAGCTTTCCTAAAATATGAAGGGAAAAGACGAGTTCTGGGCTGTATTTCAGTCCCATCAACGTGTTTCAGCACCATTAGCACCTAATTCTCTGACCTCCCTCTTGCCACTTAATGTCTTTGTTGTTCAGCTTCTTTTTTTATAGAGGATAAAAATACTGAGTTTTATAAAGTGCTTTGCAAACTCTATTAACTCAATTAATATTACTTAATAGTTCTAACTCTAACATATGGTTAGCTTAATATTCTCTATTCTAATATATTTACTCTGCACTGTTACAAACTGATATGAATTTCTTAAGTTTCATAAAATGAAAAGCAACAAAATTGGTTTCAACTGAAATGGAGTCATATTTGCCTTGAACACTTTCGAGACCTGCTATCTGTGGAGGCACTTACATGGCCCTCATCGTGATTATATCTTAGCACGTAGCAGTCTCTAATGGTTTGTATCCTCCCGCTACTTCTCGGAGATAAGGCAGGATTGGTGTTATCTCCATTATTCAGGTGGAGAAGTGAGGTCCAGGTTAGTCGAGAACAGAGTCACATCACACATTTGTGCCTGAGTCAAATGTGTCGCAGATGTGTGCCAAGACCATCTATCTAGTAAGGGCTCTTGTGCTTCTCAGAACAACATAGATCACAAAGTCTAGGACAAAGTATGTCATAGCCAAGGACAAAGCCTTCTTGGTGAAGGATAACATACTTCCAGATAAATCCAAGGCCTGAAAATTGTTAGGAAATGCTGGAAAAATCTGCAATGAAAAAGCTACTTCTATTTACATAAAGATGCAACACTTCCTGACTTTTAGTCAGTAAAACCAGTCGTTGTCCTCTGTAGCCTGGGAACATACCTGCTTTCAGAAGGTGGAGGAGGATGGAGGCTCCTACCTTCCACCCCTTGGGGCCACCAGCTAACCAGCACTGAGGCAGTTAACATCCATGCTGGTGGACTTTTAATGTTTCACCATTTGCTCCCCAGGAAGTACTGTGTCCCAGGCTAGCTGCAGAGGACACTTCTTCATATTCTTTAGGGAATAGGGTAAAAATGTTATATTTCTTCTTTAACAAAAAGCTTAGATTCTGGAGCAAGATATTCATGACACTTTGTATAACACCTTGTCCTGCTCTGCTTAGTCACCTTTGTCAGATATTCAGAAACACCGCCTATGCTGTTTGAACTCCCTAATCTAGCTCTGTTATTCTCCGTCTGGGTTTGATCCAAAGCCTATGGGTATTATTCCACTGGCTTCAATGGTCTCTACGTCAAGCTGCTGAATTGTCATCTAAACATACGTTATTAACCTTAAGGTTAAAATTTAAATACATTTGACCCATATATTAAACAGTATGTTTACATGGGCAAAAGTAAAAAAAAAAAAACAAAAACAAACAAAAAAAAAAAACACACCAACCAAAAAAACCCAAACACAAAAAAGTAATAAAGAATTTATACTGAAAAGAAAATCATGTCTGAATCTCACTGTGTGTGGATTTGCATAGTGCTTATCTCAGGACTGTAAATAAAGATATAAGTAGACATTACATTGGAGGTTTCTCTTCGTTGTTAAAGACAGAATTAACCAAATACATACCTTCAAAGAACAAATAAGAAGTCAGACAGAGAATCGGTGTTGCATGTAGTCCTGCACCCATTTCATAGTTGCAGACTCAGTTGTCAGCTTTGCTGTCATAAATTTTGAGTGAAAGGTCAGTGATTAGCTTGGGACTGGAGAAAGCCTTTTTGTTTTAAAGTTAAACCAATTTGCTTATATGCAATGAAGATGCAGAACATATGTTTATTTTGAAGTAATCAGTCACAAATAGCTAGTTCACAGAAGTAGTTTCAGTGTGTATCTATAAGTACGTTTCAAATTTAAGGTCTTCCTGTAACAGTAAAACCAGGAATGCATAAGGTTTATGTGTGCCTGGTTTAAAAATTTGCTTTTTTTTTTACTTTTTTGGAAGAAGCACAAAATGTCTGCCAAGCTTAAAAATTATGCAGATCATGTTTCTGTGTCTGTTAGGTAGTGCCTACTGGGCAGTCTGGCTCTTGTCAGTAATTCTTCAACTGTTTTGCTGTGGTGGAATTACTGTAGCGAGTTAGGAGTTGGGGTTGGTGGGAGGGATTCTTTGTCCCAGTTGCATTTAAAATTACATCTAATCTTATCAAGGAGCTCGTCATTGTTTCTGGCTACCCATAGCAGGTACAGTACTGCTTTTGTTCAAGTCTGTTGCTTTACCAAATAAAGGCAAGAACTGCTTGCTTTTCTCATACAAGTAGTTCAATTGATTTCTGCAGAATACTTGAGTGAGTAAGGCAAACAGGATTTGGCAATAAAATTGATTGAAAAGAATCTGAACACAATATTCTTCCAGAGGAAGTATATGCTGATTGAAAAGTGTTTAAAGAGACAGGTAAAATGAATAGATATAATTATGATTTAGATGCTAGATATGTCTAAAGCAAGTGAAATCATGAACGAGTATGAAATAAAGAACAAAATCAAAACAGCAAGCAGACACTAAGAAGTTTTTCATTCATCAAAAATGAACAGCTTTTTCTTAAATGTCAAGGTTTTAATTTAATATTGTCTTTGAAACTTTTGAGTAGCAGCAGAGTATCTAGATAGGTGCATAAATTCGTAATGAGTATTTTCCCCAAACTCTTAAGAATTTCATATGGTTTCACTAAAAATTGTGAGTGTACCTGAGGTGTAAAATATTTCTTAAAATGCTTGTATGTGGATTTGAATATTTAAATTTTTGTATTCAGCTTGAAAATGCTGGTATCCCTACAACTGAAAAAATACTTGCATGCCTCTCAGGGGAGTTATGCAATTACAAACAGACCAAAAGAGGCATGCAGATGTAAGGCCTGCTTCTTGCGCTGCTTTTCCAGTAAAAGTTCCTGGATCTTTTTTTGTATTCATCAGACATTTAATCTTTGAGGGCTAGTTCCTCAGTTGGCATCATTTAAGTTTTCCTAGCTGGAATTGCTGCAGGCTTAATAAGAAAGTAGGTGTTGTAAGTAGTATCTATGCTTTCATTTTAAAAACTTGCCCTGACCAGTACCGAGCAAATTATTGACATTGTAATACTAACACTAAAAGAAATAATACCAAGAACAGACCACCAGTGCCAATAAAGATTCTGAGTTAAATCAGACAGAAATTATTGGAATTAAGTTTTAATGGAAACTCTATTGATGTCATTTTATAATTAAGATGCAAAATGTAACTTGCTCAAGCAGGCTCCATTTAACACCATGAAAGAGATGGTGAATTAACCAGAGCTGTTTACAGGTATGTAACTCATCCCTAAAAAGTTATCAAACATTTTAAAGGAGCCTAGGAAGGACCAATATCTAAACAAGTTAACAGAGTTTAAGGGTCCTGTATGTTGAGCAGTTTTTCCCAAAATTTTAACGTGTGTATAGTTCATCAAAATTTGGTGATATGTTTCCTTAGAGATCAAAGTAAGCGCTAGATTTCCTGATCGGCGAAGTTAGGTGTCTCTGCAAACAGCTCCACAATTGCCCAGAGTGCAGTGCTGGTTATTAGCACAGCAACACTTATATTAGAGCAACAGGTTATCAAACATCACTAATAATTGATCAGTTATGAAAAAAGAAATAAAAATGGGGAGTTCTCACCCTTCAAGACTATATCCATAACTTTAGATGCTTATTTGAGACATTTAGATTAGGAGCTTTGTCATCCCATGCTCTCTTTATAGTCAGTGTATACAAAACTGTACCTCCAAAGATCTTCCCCTGATATTACAGAACTCTACAGTTAGGTGGGTCCTAAATCAAGAACTTCGGTTAGGAGCCTAAAATTCAGTGGAATGATTCCAAGTTTTATGGACTAAAAATAAAATGAAGAAAAGTTCAGCTATAAGAAGAAATGTTCAGAGATTAGGACTGTTAAACTAGGAAAGGAAATAGATAATTTGTGCATGACAACACAAACATTATCATAGGGAGAAATTACAATGTATTTTTTCTCACAAATAAATCAACAGTGCATGACCCAGACAATGATCAATAAGCACATAAAAGTGGGGGAGTTTAAGTAAATGAGAATAAATTCAAAGAAACTATTTCTGCAAGACATTTCCAAAATAAATACCTCAGTAGGAGCCATAGAGGATTAAACATTCATATGGACAATGAGAATTTCTGTAGCTATACCAGACAGGAAAAAAAGACGGTAATACGTGTAAGTATTCTGGTTTCATGGTATAAGCCAAAGACTACTTGACAACAATGTGTTAATGATAGGCTACCTTCTGTGGTTTATGGGTGTAATTTTTATGTATTTCTATAAAACAGAAGTGGTTAATATTTTGGGGAGCATATGCAAGACCTATGGGTTTGATTTACTGTACCAAGTGCAATAAAATGTACAGTAAATGTACCTATGTCCATGTTGTTTTGTTTCATCTTTATCGCGACTGACTGTTCTGGCGTTGCTACGAAGAAGACTTTAGGAAGACATTTTCTCTTTGTATGTGTTTTGAACAGAGAACACACAATAAAACACCATGTCCTGTGAAAACTTTTCAGGCTGATTTGAATCAGTCTCAAAACTCTTATCAAAGAAAAACTAGTTTTCCAGCAGCACAGGAGTGGTCTAGTATAATCTTAAAATAATAAAATTAATGCAATCGCACCCATTTCCTAAAGAACGTCTTTAGCATATCAGCTTCAAAATATTTTTAAACATCACAGTACATATGTTACCCATAAATAGAATTCTACAGTTAAATGTACACTGCATTTCACTTAGTTATGACATTCCTATAGTAAATAATAGTTAGGATATATACTGCTAAAAGACTTATTACTTCTATGCTCTTCCCTTTTCTTCAGTTGTTTTTCCCAAATAAATCCATAATGCCTTATAAGAACCCATCTGTGGCCCATAAAATTCAGTTTAATATTTTAAAACATTGTAATGGTCGATACACTATAATTAGCCAAGCTTAAAGTGTTCGGCTATAGCTATCTAAGAAAACTTACCTTCAAACTTCATTTCAAAAGATACTGGAACCTGTAAATTGACCTCAATAAGCATTTTTTTTTTTTTTTTTTGAACACTTGAAATCAGACCATGTTTATTTAGGCATCTAAGTGAAGGTTTAAGCATCTGACTTACGGCTCCCAGTTTGAGATGCTGGCATAAGTCACTTTTACCTGTCTGAGACTCCACACTACCAGCTGATCCTAACTAAAATTGAGGAACTGTGAGTTCACTCTGTTAATGGTGCTGGTCTGTGACTGGTGACACCTGGCATGTCCAGAAGTACCCAGCAGAAAAACAGTGACAGATTTGGTTTGTTTCTGTTACTTCTGGCCTGTATGTTTTTTACAAAAGAGAGAGAGAGACAATGTTGCTTGCAGCCAATCTGATACAAAAGATATCTTCAGATCAAAGCTGGTTTGACTATCATTTGTTTAATTTGCCTGCACAAAACAATGACAACAGGGGATAATTTTTACATGCCATGTTAATTTGTGTTGTTGTTTATTCAGTCTTGATACTAATTGTTACTTTTAAGTAACCTCAAGGCTCAGCTTACACAGCATGGAGTAATATCTGAGAATGAAACAGTACTTAGGACAGAAGCTAGAATCTCAGTTTTCTGTGTACACACTGTGTTCACATGATCATAAACTCAAAACTGGGCTTCATTTATACAGATGCAGAGCAGGCATCTCTTCAAATCTGAGCTCATCCAAGTTGTGGTCCCTGCATCAGTCTGGACCTTCTCTACAACGTCTCAACTCTGCGTGTTCTCTGCATACTGTCTTTAACCAATATGCACAAGGGCACACTGCCAACTGCCAGTTTGTTATTTATATCCCCTCATTTAAAATTCACCTGTGCCTGTAGCCCCTTGGGCCTAGAAAGTAAAGGACAGTCTGAGTAAACTCAACCAAACTTCATTTACATGGACTCACGCATCACCTGCACATTTGGCACTGTCTGCTAGCATGATGTCAGAAAATGAGCCAAAAAGAATTCATGTCACTCTTTGGATGTTACAGGACATTTACCAGGTGTTACTTTTAATATTGTGTCCAAAACAACCAGAAGGCATGGAGGATCCAGGATATTCTCCTACCAACAGGTCTTTAAATATTCTTAAACTGCAGTTCAGTTCTGAAAGGGGGTGATGTAAAAATAACACCTTCTTATTCTGCACATCTGTTCCTTGTGCACAGAGTTGGAGTCATACATGCTGCCTACAGAAACAAAATTAAAGCCTTACTGTGTTTTCTTTCTTTTAGTATCACAGAGCATGCACTGCAGAGAACAAGCTGAATCACCCTTCCTTTCCACAATTCTAACTAGGCAAGTTTTGTGTGTGTTTGCATACATGCCATCAAATATACAATCCAAGAATAAGGCAGAACATTGATGTGATTGAGACCATAATTTTACCACTAAAACTCGAAGTATTTCTAAAGAAATGTGTGGCCAAAAGTATAGTCGAGCTTGAGAACTACCCATATTGTTCTACATAACAGTGGAAAAAACAGTACAGAGATTATAGATTTGGGGGGATGGTTCATAATCACCCATTCAAAAATGATTTTGCCTTAATTCTGACTTGTGTGAGAGGAACAGTTTTCTATTCCAGGACAGCTGTGTGCATCTGAAAGTGTTCTGCCCATAAAAGAAATCAATGCTAAGTATAGATTCCAAAATGTAAACAATTAATTGGTCTTGTTCGCTTTTTGCCCTACTCCTTCTTTCTGTATTCTGTTAAGGGGCTTATTAACAGAAACAAGGAGCTTTTCTTCATGCCAGGCAAGTCACTGGAAAGTGTTTTCATCAATTACACAAACATACACACAAAATCTGCAGTTAAGTCTAATTAGTTCATGTTCTGTAACAGGCTTAGTAATTATTAGCTCCTTTTCTGACTGATGTTTTCAAGATCATTGCAATAATCATTATATACAGAGATTTTAAGGTGGTATTTAAGAATACAAATCCAACACAGACAATGTATTCCCACTGTTATTTCGGCTTGTTGCCAATTTGCATCCCTTCTATAATGCTGGCTTTGCACCAACATAAAAGAAAAAAAAAAAAAAAAGTTGATGTTTCAAAAGCAAAACTATAAGTAATATTCAGCATTTTGTGCAAAAGTCATTAAAAGAAAATTTGTAGTAACTTGTGAGTTTTGAAATAAAAGGATTTCAAGCACCTGCAGGTGATTTTTGACATTAAACATCTTTCATCTTTTTAATAATACATTTTGAATATACAGTGCAGAGTCAGATAAAAGTTCTCTTAACATAATATTGGTGCTTTAAATTGTGATTAACACAGGAAAAATTCTGAACAAAGACTTACAGTGAAAAAGACATAGAAACTAGTTTTAATAATGTCAAGACTATTTGGGCTTTGGAAAGTCTTTTGGCCTATTGCCCTGCTTTCCTTACCTGTAACCCACCATTATCACAAGGAGATCCATACGATGTATTTGTATTTGCTTTTACTGAAGAGCCAGTGCTTTAAATAAAACTGAAGCAGGCTGGACTGGAAGGGGCAGCCGTGAACTTGAGCTCCAGCTTTGTCTCCTTTGTTTGCCAGGCAGAGTGGGGGCCTGCGCCGCCTAACATGAGGCAGAGACACCTGGCGGCCGACGGGCGCACTGCAGGGAGCCTGCCCGCTCGGGAGGGCCGGCGGGGGTCCCGCAGGGGCTGCCCTGGAGGCACACCTTCCAGGTCCTCCTGGAACCTTCCCTGCTATCTGCCGTTTACCTGCCTCTGCGTGGAGTCTACCAGCTTGATATCACTGTCCGGCAGCCAGTGGTTTTCCTCGGTTCCCTTTGTCTAACTACCATCGGTAACATTGGCTGTGGTGTCTCTCAGTTTCCTGTGAAGCTCATTAACCAGAAAATGAGCCAAACCTCTCTCTAAACCAGCACCCAGCAGCACTAATTTGTAGGCACTGCACTTTACTCGGCATCCACACATCTTCCACTAGCAAAAATTCTTCTCTTAAAACACATAGGGATAGCAGGTCCTTCAAGAGTAATCTCCACAGGCTCCTTCATCTCTGGAGTGGGTGGCTACGAATTAAGCCAAAGGCATCAAGCAACAAATGTCATGGGAGCAGGAAAAAAGTAGCCACTCTTCAAGGAAAAAGTATGCAACTTGTCTCTCTATCAATACATCTCCAGACCAACTCTGGTCCACCATACTTTAATGCCTCAGTTCAGCCAATAAATCACACTTGCCAGAAAGGTAAACATGCCAAAAGAGCTAAGAGCAGAACTTTTGGGGAGGCAAAATAGCAATTTTTAATTTGCAGAATGTTAAATTTATTTTGTTTTAAAGCAAAATAATTTAAATACATATTTATTCCAAAAAAAAATATGGACATTCCCATTTTTTACTGTATATGTAAGGTAGAGATTCTTAATGCAAGCCCATATTCCACTGGACACAAACTACATAGAGGTCTGTTTTCTTGCACACAGATCTTTTCTTTTGAAAAAATCTGTATAAATGAATAATAGGTGCTAGCAGCCCTATGAGTGCAGCAGAAGGATCTGCCACAAACCCAGTAGTTTTGAAAATTCGAGGGCTCTGGCCACATTCTAACATGTTTTTAGTAAAGCTTAGGGTCATCCTTCTTTGAAGCTTAACAAGACAAGACAAAATCAAAGTGACCAGATTCTCCCATCAAACTAATTGTTGCCTCTTGGGTGTTCTAAGGATCTTTGGGGTTTTTTTTTTAGTTCTCTGTGTACACTAAATGGATTGCAAAAACATTATTATCTTCTGTGAAACTAAATAAGAGACCTTTACTACGAATGACTGCATATCTTCATCCATTTTCTCACAACCAGAATATTAACGGTTCTTCTTGTTCTGAATTCAGACTTGTAACGACTCTGCTTTACACAGCATCAGGGTGAGGATAGCAAAGCTGAGACCGACTTTGGGAGGGTGCACTAAAACATGATGGAGCCACTCTTCCCAAGATCACCGTGGGAATTTCAGCAATGGCTTCCTCATCAGCCTTCCACAGGGCCTCAGCACACGCGACCCAGGACTGTGAGAAACATTGTATTTCGTAGTATTGTGCTGCAGAAGTTAGTGAAACCCTAGTGCTTTCAGACACTGACACCTGGATCCCAAGCAACGCCTGGGAAAGGGAGAGGTGATTTGTGGGGAGCTGCCAGACCACAGAGCTCATCTCATCTATAACCACAAACATAGAGAGGTGTTCACACACTGTAGTGAACAGAAATGGAACCACTCAAGCTCTTCATTATTATTTTTCAAGTTTGAAACCTTGATTTGATGAACCAAGGTTTCTTCAGAAAGTATTCATCAATTTGATGAGTACTAAACATTGAATCCTCCAGGCTCCAGGAAGGAAACATGCCTGATAAAACCCTTACCCCCATTCAGCCTTACCCTGGTATAATCCTAGTAAGTACAAGAATATAATAGTGATGCTAAGAACCTTGTTTTTCATACAGAATTTATTATTTCTTCCCTTCTTTGCCAAGACTTGTTTTTAAGCCTTTAAGCTGTTTCCTGTGCACTAGCCAACTCTCATTACTTACAATATTTGCATGGCCTCTGTAGTCTATTCAAAGCAATGTAACAAGGTCTGCTTCTTCCTTCTCATTGCTCTCTTCCCCAGCCAATTCTCACCAGTGCAGGCAGACATCAGGATGAGGCAATAGGTGCAGTAGGTACAGAGTCTTTCACAGTGGCCTATCAGCTGCATATCCTGACTGTGTAAAAATAAAAGTCTGCAAACACAAATATTTCATGGGAGAGAGGAATTCAGTTTTAAGAAATAGGGCCTACAGGTAGGAACTTTTAGATTATTTATGCTGAGGACAGGATGCTCATTTGTTTGTAACCTATACATTCATATTTTACAGTTACTTTCTGCTGTTTCCTGGATGTTTCTTAATTTACCAGCGAATCACTGCCGATGATTCCTTTGTACTGGGTACCTGGTAAGCCTCTTCATTTCTGTATTGAGCTCAAGCATCTGCAGATTTCTCAAAGAAAACTTAACAGACAACACACAGACTTTGTGCCTGAAAATCTGCATTTACAATTCGAGAGCCAGTTTGGGCTTGTATATATAGTGTTATAGTATGATATTGCAGGACTAGATTTTGACTCTCCAAATTCTTACATATCAGTCCCTCTTCAATATCTAAGTTTGTCTTATTTTTAGAGAACTGCATAGATGGAAAAGGCAGCTTTATACGTAGAAGTATTTGGGGGAACAAGTATGTGGGGAAAGTATTTGGGAGAAAGTTTGGTTCTTTCTGTATGACCATCTTTAACAGAATGAATAAGGGAGCATACGATTCTCGCGTTGTTACAGTCCTGTGACGTTACAGGTCCTTCTTATGCAGTCAACTCAGGGATATAGGTCATATTTCTTTTGATTTTTTCTTTGCTTTTTTCTGTGATCAAGAAGATCTGATCACTGAGCTCTTCCAGTCTTACTGGTACATGTTCCTTCCTGTGGTTACAAGCACCTTTATTTAGGGAAGGCTCCTGAGTTTTTCAATAATAATAGCTTTTTATGTTTTCCCTTTTATTTTCTGTTAAAAGAGTGATCCTGACAAGTTCACTGAGAACTGGTTTGATTGTTATAACTTATTATATGTCTATTACATACAAGCAAGGTGGTATAGTGTCTAATACAATATGAACCAAGACATGTCTCCATTCTGTCACAAGAATGATGGATAAGAGGGTTCTTTCCTGTGAATCCCTACATCTACAGTTATCTCCAGAACAGCATACTAACCTCTTCTAATAGCTAGAATCATTATTATCAACCATCATTTGCTGCACATTTGTGTCTCCCCTCAGTCTTCTAGTTTTGTTCTCAAACCATGGCCAAATCCAGCTGTGAACCTTGTTTTTAGAATTACTTAATTTAGTTTGAACGAGTTCAACTTGATGAAAATTGCTTCAGGTTTAGAAGCATTTTTGTTAATCACGGGAGTAGTAAGTTCCTATTGTAGCTATATGCACGTAATTAATTGTGGGTTTGCATTCTTTTAAAGCTGATCTAATTGCTTCCTACTTCTACTGCAGATTGTGAAAGTATCATAACAAAAAGAAAGAGAGATGTTACTCTGGGGTCCAGGAGGCTTCACTATGAATGGAAATCTCAGCAAGCTGAATTCACTGTCTTCCACATCAGTATTGACACCCCAGAGTACTACAGTCTTCTAGGCTTTTGGTATTTGTAAGCTCTTAAGCAAGTATGTAACACGCATATGCTGCATCTGAGCCACATCATGTATTTCTGCCGCTTTTCCAGCTTTCAGATGCGCTAAAATCTAATGACCTCTATCCCTTTTGACTGCAGAGGCAATCCATTCCTTGTCAGAAGTAATGCCCACCTGAGTCTGAAGATAGCCTGAAACGGTGGCTCAGAGACATAACTTTTACTAGCCTTGAGGATGCTTTTACTAGCCTTGGGGCACAACCATTACACTTCAGTGTCATCACAATTGTTAAATGACTGTTCATTTTGTACCTAGACTGACCTGGGAGTAAATTCTGTGTTGAAGAATTAAAAATTTTTACATGGAGGGATTTTTTTTTTAAAAAAAAGGAGACTCAGAGAAGGAAAAGAATGAGAGGATAGGAAAGAAAAAATTTCTAAAAGGCCCTAAAAGTAGTT
>NW_009598069.1:0-20546 GCF_000690535.1 Cariama cristata | reverse complement strand
TTTTTTTTCCTTTTTTTTTAAAAAAAAAAAAAAAAAAAAAAAAAGAGATCAGTTGTACCTGAACTTACTGATTTTAAAAAGAAAACTGCATACCAAATTACAATATCAGAGTGGTGAACTTCTGACTTCTGGACTGAATCAAAACGGTTTATCCAGACTGTGGTTCTCTTCTTAGTGCCTTCCTTCACAGCATGTCCTGGATGTCCACTCTGTTGGTTTTGCTCCCAATGGTTTACATATCCTTCTCTGTCAAATGACTGGAGTTATGTCCAGCGCATAACAAAATACAGATATCCCTCACTATTACCACAAAACTGATATGCCTCTAGTCACAGGCTAGGAGCAATATGTCCATATAAGAGGGCAGAGCCCAATCAACGTATTGCCTTTGTATTATAAAAAGTGAGCAGTTATTTCCCCATGAGTGTACTGCCCTAAGCAGCATGGCAGCTGTAGAGCCCTGGATTTCTGCCATAACCAAGGAATTAAGTGCAAAATCTGACAGTTTCTTCTAAACGAGTCTAACCTTCCCCTGTTTAAAAATTCAGACATCATGAGACAGTAATAGGCAGTTTATTTCACTTGCTGTGCTGATAATTCATACATAATATAGCTGTTAATTTGGCAAACCAAAGCATCAGGCATGCTGATATTGTGCACAACACCTCTTCATCTCCTTTGGTTATTTTGTGTTCCATCATCACTGAAGATTTTTTCCAAGACCATGTTTCATAATAAGAAGGAAGTGAGCTGAAGACCTACAATGATTTCCATCTAAACTGCTCTCTTTTTGTCTGCACTACAAAAACTAACATCCCTTTGCCAACATTTGCTTAGACATTTTTCATATAATAAGAAAGGAAATTGTGGGAGTGAGAATACAAAAATGGAGCAAAACCGTCTTTTTACCATAAAGTGTGCATTGGAAATGAGTGAGTTTCCTACTGTTCAGAACATACATGTGAACAGTAGGAGACAATGAATGCTCTAAGGACTGTCTCCTGCCTGCTGACACAGTAGAGCAATCAGAACAGAGAAGGCTGTTTGCCTTTAAAAAAAAAAAAATAGTCTTTTGTGAGAGCCAGTAGCAGAGTTCTTTATTTTCATCTCTCCTGTGATGCTTCACAAACTCATTGGACTTTTAAAGTTACATACAGCTACCCTCTCCTCTGTGCTTTCTAGTCCTGGGATTTTCCCTGGAATACATAAGATTCACAAAGCCAAAGTCTTTAACAATGTCATTACTTGCACAAAGAAACATGCAAGTAGTTCTGTTACATTTGAAAAAAAAATATTTTTTTTGGCAGATTTGCTCTTTTTTTACTACACACAGTAGTTGCTAATAGGACTCTTGTGAAGAGCAAAACAAAGAGGAAGGGAGGCAGGTATAAAGGAGAGAACACTGATACAACCTGCTCACAACAGAACAAGTAGGGTGTTCTGTATACGTTGACGTTACTCAAGAACTCAGATAAGCAAAATATCAAGTTCTGGAGTGCATTTATCTGAAGTTTAATCCAGGATACAATTAATGTTTAACCTAATCCAACTCCAAACCTTCAGAAATCATGAGTGTCTCAAGTCTTGACTTACCATTAAAAATCACCACCTTGTTTCAGTGAATACAGCCTGTTTCTTTGTGTTCACCTTCTGGTTTCTAAATCATTAGGCAATGCCCACATCACATATTTTGGTTTGGTTTTTTCTACAGCCAAAAGTACAAGAAACTGAAAGCTTTTATGACTATTTGCTCAACTGATTGACTGGCTGAATGATAAATACTCTAGGAAAATTGTATAAAGCAGATAGAGGTTTAAGAAAAAACTTTTAATTTTGCAAGACATGATATCACTGTAAGACCAGTGAAACTCCACCTCTGAAGTTCCTAGAACTTCAATTCACTTAAGTGCTGCGTTTTATTGCCCTAACTGACAGCATTTTAAACTGACAAAATATTAAAATTAGGCTGATAGTCCTCTGATAATCAAGTAATAGTAAACATGCCAGTCTTCCACACAAAATTAGCACATTCTGCAGAGAGACTGAAAAGAGCTCCAGTGGTATAACTGGGTCAGGGTGAATCTAATACAAAAAGTAGATTCTCCAGACCAAGGCTTAGGTCATTTCACAGACTCTGTCTATGCCACCACTGAGGTACTGTCCTTCACACACAGTTGCTGAAGCCTTGAGTGAAATTCCACTTCAAGCAAAGAAACGTTGCAAGACCAACCTGGCTTTGGCCTTGTGTAAGGGTCAAATGTAACACCTTGAACAAATCTCCCAGAGAGATAAATTCCTCCTTAAAAAAATTAGTCAGATAAGATAAGATAGACAGGGAGCCCTTTTTTAGCAAAAAAAACCCACAGAGGAACCAAAGAAACCAAAGGAAGAAACACCTTCAAATTTATTCAAAAGTAGAAGTTCCTTTTGTTTCACAACTTGGTTCTGTACTAAGATAACCTGTCATAACCTTATCTTTGCACAAGTTCTTTATGGTGATTTGTGTAATGAAGTAAATTATTTTTTTTTTAAAAAAAAAAAAAAGGAAAGAAAAGAATCACAATCTAATAAAATTAAAATCTTTTAAAAATACCTTCTACAGTGCAAAAGTGAAACCAGCAAATAATCTTGGCATACTTTTTCTAAAAGAGATGGTTGGTTTCATTAACCTCTCTCATAAATGTTTATTTTTCTTTAATTCACCTTAGACTCAGGAAGAAAAAATCATGACAAAAGCATAACCAAGGTTCCCTGATTCTCCTCTCTCTCTTCATTCAGAAATGGATTCAACAGGATTTACTAAAAGAAAAAAGAAGAAAAAGAGGTCAAAAGTTCTCTCCTGAGCCTAAACAGCTTGGTGGGCCACAGCAGGTAAGGGCAATTTCTGTAGCAAATGGAAGAGAAACAAATGAAATTACTAGCATCATGCCCCACTGCCTTTGATTCACAAAAAAAAATGGTTCTTTATACGGGAGTCAACTGAGAAAAACAAGCAGAAGGAAGGTGGGGAGAGATCTGAATTCCTGCCTCTGAACCACACAGGTCCTGTTCTCCATCACACACTTTCATCACAAGGGAATATTTAAAATTTTTTTCAATCTTATGTATATTCATATTTTTATGCTGATACCTATTCATTAGTGTATTCAACTCTAATTACGGGGTCATTGCCACTTTAAAAAGATTTTCCAGTCCTCAGCCCAGGTGTATTTTGCCTTAAATATTCTATTAAATTACTTGCTTGTAAACAATCTGTATACAAAAATAAATGCAGAAATTTAATGTTCAGTTGCAAAAGCAGGTGCATAAGAAAACCCATCGTGATGCAATTTTCATTGTGTTTTTGTAGCCTGAAGCAGCCAGTTTGAACTCATATTCACCCATCCTGTTGTAATTCTGGTTGTCCTTGAGTACTAACATGACTAAGGCATCTAAATCACATGAAAATTAAATCCCTTACCATTTAAACATTCTTTTTATCTATCTTTTTGAATAATGTTAGTTCAAGCAAGGTTGAAGAAAAGGAATTCATTTTCTCCACCAGAATCAAATACCTAATTAGGTGTAAATCTCAACTGAATTAAAATCTGATGTCATGTTTCGTATGGCCAATACAGCTTATATGATTCATATTTTCACAAAAACATAGAAAAGAATAGAAAATTAGTACATCTAATAGCTGGGAGACAGCAAGCTGCCCTGGAGTCACTGTGGCCTTGGCAGCAGCAAAGGCCAGCAGCATCCTCTGGTGCATCAGTAAGAAAATCACCAGGTCAAGGGATATGATTATTCCAGTCCATTGGGTTAGGCTACGTCTGGAAAAGGGTTCAGCTTTCATTCCCAAATTCAGGAGAGACATTGAAAAAAACGAGAATGTCCAGTGGAGGGCCACCAAGATGGTTACAGGACTGGAGAACTTGACATATGAAGAAATGTTGATGGAATTTGTTCAACCTAGAGGACAGAAGGTTCAAGGCAAACTTGATCACACTCCACCAATATCTTAAGTACATTTACAGAGAAGATAGAGGTACTCTCTTTATAAGGGAGCATGGTGACAAGACAATGGGAACAAGTTGCTTCAGGAGAAATTCTCCCTGGACATAAGAAAAATATTCCTCACTGTGAGAACAACTAAACATTGCACCAGGTCACCCAAAGAAGTGGTGGAAACTCCCTTGCCCAAAGTATTGAAGACATGGCTTAACAGGGCCCAGAAAAACTTAATCTAAAGCTCTGCTTTCAACACTGGGTTGGACCAGATGATCCCCAGAAGTCCCTTCCAAACTTTTAATGACTTTTGAATGATTCAGTTTTTCTTTTCTGTGGTATTTTTGCTCCACTTTTGAAGATTTTACCTTTTTTTCCTAAAATTACATTTACTTTCTAAAATCAAAAAAGTAATTAAAGCACATGAAAACGTGCATGGTGTATCAATGCTCAGTCCCTCTTCTGGATTTGCAAAAGCATGAAAGGGATATGCAAAAGAAAAATGAGAATGTGCTCTTTATCTGACTCAACTGTTCATGTAATTTCCACAGGACAGAGGTATAATGAGGCTTTGAATTTAAGCTACACTGCCTCTGCGTTCCCCCTTCCAGTTATCAGGCTGCAACTCGAGTCACATTACACTTACACAAGAGTGGGATTACGTTCTCCTAATGGGGCAGGATTAAGCCAAAGGAGGTGGAACAGCTTTCAAAGGAGCAACTTCAACACAGGCGGCCAAATTCTACTCTCGATTACACACAAGACTGTTACAGTGATTTCAATGGGGACAGTCAGATGTAACCAGGGGTAGAGAGTTTTTGTGAAATGGTGCAGATGTAAAAAAGGTAGACTAACCACGAGGAACTCATTTTTAAACAGCCACTTTATTGTGGATGGCAAGCAACAGAGCTTTAAATAGGACCATAATCCACTGCACCACATTCAGAAGTAAATCTTTCTTCCATGCTGGATTAACTTTCACAAGCTTGTAACCGCTACAAAATACAGCAAACCTACAGTAAGAGACACTGAAAACTGAAAGTGAGATTCTGGAAGGTGAGACTGTCTTCTCAAAGAGCTTACAATTTCTCTGCTTGTTGAAACATTTGCCTCACCTCCGTCACTACAGCACCTGCAGTGTCAAACTGTGTTCAGAGCTATGTTATATCCTTCTATTTTAATTCTTTCAGCTTTAAAAGTCAATGCCTCACTTTCTTGTCTTAGACGATTTTTTTACTTGTCTGTGCATTTGTGTTTTTGTGTAAGTTAGCAAGTGTAATAAAACTGTAATGAAATAAAAGAGACTTTAACATGACTCACAATATGGATCCATCATTTGGAACAGACTAGGCAGACTTTGCAGTAAATTTCATCAATGACTGTACAAGAACGTAAGTTCAACAATATTAATTCACACCAGCAATTTGCCAGAGTGCTAATAAATTGTATCATGAGTGGCTGAGGTACAGTCACGTGGAAAGGAAGGGGAAAATATCAGTAGAAAAGCAAATGGTTGGCTGGAACACTTCTGTCCAGCCTATCTTCTGTCTAGGATCAGCTCATCTGATCTAAAAGACACTATCATATGCAAAGGCTTTCAGTATGTTGTCCATATTATGTGACCATATGAGCAATGCTGACAGAATGAATCATGCAATGGGCAGTGCAGCTGCCTGTCACCGAAGAGGAGGCAGATTTGCCTGTACCTACAGGAACCCCCCCAGCCCCCAGACAGAGTGCACACTGTGACCTCTCTCATGGCCAAGCAGCAGACCACCGTGTCACTGAGATAAAAAAGAGAAAGGGAAGGAGAAGGGGAAGGGGAAGGGGAACTAATCTGGCAATAACATAGGGATTTGCGCTAAATTAAAAATGCAAATGTAGGTAACCCATGTAAACTTGTATTAAAGCTATTGCACACTGCAGGAATTATTCCCATTACGTATTTCTTTTCCCTGAGAAATATTCCTGTAGCTCTTTAATCAAGTGATTTCACTACCACCTTCTGAGAACCGACTGCCTGAACATCCTCAGCCTAGTACTACATCTTGGGAAGATGAGAATGGAATTCAAAGCCAGGAGCAAAGATACATCAGTGATACATGTCTTAAAGTTATTCAGGTAAGCTATACTCAAGCCATACTTGGACCATATTCTTAAATAATTAGAAGACAGAAAACAATTGCCTCAGGTAACACTGTGGTTCTATAATTTCCATTAGCCTCCAGAAGCAACCTTCATCTCCCATAATGCATTAGCCACCCGAAACTTGCATATCTTATCAAAACCATCCAGGAGAGGAGCCAAAGGAGGCCAATTAAAATCAGAATGTTAGGAGATATCAGGAGAAGAAACCTAGGTTTATGTTGAAGTGAGGTGGTATCTTTTGAAAGGGGCCAGGCTGGGACCTAGAAACTGTCCAGTGCAGACTAACTTACGTCATTAAGTGTAGGATAAATTATTTATCCAAAAAAAAAGACAGCCTCTTCACTGTATTTTTCAGAACACAGGAGGATCCTTGCAGCTACTTAAGGAAAATCAGAACAACTAAGCTGCCTCTCTGCCAGACTGTGACATGCCTGGTGTCAGATGCTCCTGAATCTCACCAGCATTTGCTGAAGCTATCTGAAACTGCTTCTCCAGTAGCATATGGACGAAGCATCCCATGCTTTCTCTGTAGCATATGATGAATTCAGATTCTGGTTTTCACACTAAAAAAGCAGAGCACACTAAGTAACAGCAGAAAACTAATACTGAATAATGAATCTATTTGATAAGAAAAATAGCACAAGAAGTAAGGAAAAGGAATATTAACTGATCGTCTCTCCAGGGGAACTAGACAATGCATTCACAAATACTGTATTCATTAAAAGGCAGAGAAAAATCATTGAGAAGATAATTTTGCAAATAATGTTTGAATAGTACTCCTCTTAACCCAGGCTCACACAGCTGTCACTAAAATTTACCATACCTGACTGCCCTTTACCATTGTGATTAACGCTAATAAAAAAATTTAGTGGTGTTTTATAACCCTGTCAAAAAAAAAAAAAAAAACAACCCTACACAGGGCAAGTGGGTGAATAAAAATTTGCAGCGCTGACTTAGAGTCATAAATATTACTGATTAATAAAGTGTGGTCCCTGTGATATACCTTTAATTACTCTTCCCACTGTTTTATTCACTTGGGGCTTGATTGTGCATGGCTGTAGTCAGTAGTATTGTACTGTAGGTAGACACAGAGATGCATTCAGGTCTTTTGGAGAAATACTGAGTAAAGAAATCTCAGTGACATACGTAATGTATAAGAACCATTAACAACTTGACAGATTTAAAAACAAAAAAGACATAGATGTTTTCTTTGTACTTTTCTTTGAAACCAATTTTATTCATTCCGTGTCATGGCATTCTCCACAAATTTTCTAAGAAAAGTGTAATTTTTTCCAAAGCATTACTCAGGAAAACTGCCTAAGACATCTTTTCATTAGGATGGTGCAATATTCTTCATCTCAGCAGAGAACAACAAAAAGCATAAACTCCAGGTTCATGAAGGAGTCTGATAATGAGAGAACTTGAAAAGTGAAATATTGAGCAATGAAGAAAGAGAACCATTTATGGAGGTAGCATTTCTACCACCTGTTCATGTTATATCTTTAAGAGAGATTCATGCTTTGGAGTAGTTCTCTTCTTCAGTATGTGCTTGGATGGCTCCTGTTACTCACTGGGATTCCACAATCAGGGGCAGATACTGGCCTACAGTTTTATTTTTGTATTGTATACTTGGATTCAAAGGTAGCAAGCCTGTAATAATTCATCAGGAATACATGTCAATTAGGTCAGTGGGATCTTTGTTCTGTGATCATACTGGCTTAGAAATTCTTATTAAACTAAGGATTTACCAAAGAACAGTAAAGGAAACAACTTCATCAGATGAGCTATTACATGACAGAACTCCAATGATAGTTAAAAGACAGTGTCCAAACTGTTTTGAGTATTTTACATTTTCTCCAGATACCTACAAAATATTTCCAGAGGTGTCAAACCCCGGAGGACGAAAAAGGAGAATCTTACTTTTGAGACAATAAGGAATAGATTGAGAGAATCATATTGAGACATAATATGGCTTGGGGTCATTTGAGGAAATTGTCTGCCGTATAGACATTTTATAATTCTGTCCCTGCTCCTAGGTTGGTCGCCCTCTCTTGTTATCACATCAGAAAGAATGTGTGTGTTGATATTGCACCTTTGCTCAGCTTCCTCATGTAGACTGAGACCACATCCACCTCCAGCAGGAGAAAACCAGGATGAGAAGAAAATGCAGTTATCCTGGTAACTGTGACAGCTATTAAAAAGGGATCCATTCAAAAGGCCAAGTTCAGTAACTAACAAGAGCTCACATAAATGCCACAGAATTGTTCTTAGTATATCTGTAAAGAGTCTGGGTGGTTTATAGTGATAGTGGCCTCTTGTAAATATTTTACTAGTTGAGTTCTAAATGCCATAATTCAATATATTTTCTATTTTCTCCAGTGGGAATAGGAGGGAAAATGCATTTTTCATTTCAAATTGTCTCTTGTCCTAGTGTTTTATTGCTGCAGTGCATGAGAACATATTGTTATAGTTAGCGCAGAAAAATTTGAGGCTGGAGGTAGCGTTATACGTATCATGATGGTGAAGAGATCAGATCCTACATCCTGGGTTTCATTCTTATCTGAACTACTTTTCGTCCAGTCATTTGCTTAACTTGGAGGAATCCAGTTAATTTGTTTTGGTGACAAAACCCATCCAAACTCTTCTATTTGCAGAATCCTATCAGCTTATGCCAATTCAGTTCATACCTAAGTTCATACATTTGGACAAAATCCTGAATGATAAGAAGGAGGCGTTGCCCTTATCACAGTTTTTGAAATATGATTTCCTTAGGAATGACCTTCACTGAAGGTACATTCTGTGCATACAAAGAGCAGAGTCATTAATAAATTGTATACAATGTAGGACTTGAAAAATACATACAAGGTAGACAAAGCTTTGTAGTTGAAAGAGCTACATGGAACTGTTAATATATGATGTGACATGAATGAAAAGTAACTGACCATACAAGAACTGGTTTTAAATCCACTACCATTTGATTGGAAACAAAAAATCAAAGGGAGAAGTCAACAAAATAATGTTACCTGCTGTTTTTATAGACTGCTACAAATAAGAGTAGCAAAGTTGTTCAGAGTTTGCAAAACAGGAGGTTATAGCAAGTTTTGACCCCTAAATTCTTTTTGACTTGGAGAGTTCAAACTAAAATTTCAAGGATAATTAAATGAGAATGATACTTCATATAGATAGACATATATGTACACACATATACAAAGAAATATTCAAATAATGATTAAGATGATTGTTTATAATGTTACAATACTGTCACTCATTTGAAAGGATTTAGACACATTTTACTACACTGAAATATTAAACTTAATTTTAAACAGAATATTTAATCTCTGTTAACAGTTGTATAGCTTATTGGGAGCAAATAAACTGGAATTATATGGGCTGAAAATAGATCCCAGTCTTCAAAGGACGAAAACTTCAAGGAAATGTCAAGAACCACCACCTTCAGTGAAAGACAAGGGGCTGATGTCAAGTACCATCACTTCTATACAAATGAGTGAAAACTTTCTTATAATAAAGAGGTTGAAGCCTACAAACAGCAAGGACTCAATCATCCTGACAGTGAAGTCAGTAGGTTGAAATACTGCACCATTCTGTGAGATAAGATTGATTCCTGACCATGTTAAGAACTACAGCACCACATCAGACAAAGTGTTTTTATCCTCTCTCTGGCAAAAACATAAGAAAACAAGATACATACAGAGTGATCCGTCCCTGATAGATCATTCTAGAGGCCAAAATTTGTCTGCGTGAACTGATTTTGTTAGTTTTGGAATCTATTTACATCTCAGTACCCATAAAATCTTGTGACGGTGAGCACAGCAGTTATTATGGGAGGAGTGGCTGATGCACCAGAAGGCTGTGCTGCCTTTCAGCGAGATCTGGACAGGCTGGAGAGATAGGCAGAGAGGAACCTCATAAAGGTCAACAAGGGCAAGTGTGGGGTCCTGCACCTAGGGAGGAATAACCCCATGTATCAGTACAGGCTGGGGGTTGACCTGCTGGAGAGCAGCCCAGCACAGAAGGACCTGGGAGTCCTGGGGGACAACAAGTTGACCGTGAGCCAGCAATGTGCCCTTGTGGCCAAGAAGGCCAATGGTATCTTGGGGTGCATTAGGAAGAGTGTGGCTAGCAGGTCAAGGGAGGTTGTCCTCCCCCTCGACTCTGCCCTGGTGAGGCCACATCTGGAGTCCTGTGTCTGGTTCTGGGCTCCCCAGTTCAAGAAGGACAAGGAACTACTGGAGAGAATCCAGTGGAGGGCAATGAAGATGATGAAAGGACTGGAGCTTCTCCTTTATGAGGAAAGGCTGAGAGAACTGGGTCTGTTCAGCCTGGGGAAGAGAAGACTGAGAGGGGAATCTCATCAATGCTTATAAAAACCTTAAGGATGGATGTCAAGAGGACGGGGCCAGACTCTTTTCAGTGATGCCCAGTGACAGGCTAAGGGGCAACAGGCACAAACTGAAACTCAGAAAGTTCCATCTGAATACGAGGAAGAACTTCTGTACTTTGATGGTGACAGAGCACTGGAACAGGCTGCCCAGAGAGGTTGTGGAGTCTCCTTCACCTGGACACAATCCTGTGCAACCTGCTGTAGGTGACCCTGCTTTGGCAAGGGGCTTGGACTAGGTGAACTCCAGAGGTCCCTTCCAATGCCAGCTATTCTGTGATTCTGTAATTCCATGACTAATTATACATTGCCTCAAAAATGCTTCATATTGTTTGCTTTTATACCTGCTAAACTGGAGTAGCTCAAGTGATAAACAAGCTTTTTATTCTTTATCTTTGACTTATCCTATATCAAAATATGAATCATCATTTTATGGTGGAAGAGCTCTCATTGTCTTCTATGAGAATATTTTAGGAAATATTGCCTTTACTGAGGTAAATGTAGTTTCCCTCTCAAATTGTTCTGGGGCTTTACAGCAGACCTTTCATACTTTACTATTTATTTCACTCAGTACTGTAGTACAATATTATCTTCTTTTAAAGAAAAAAAACTATTAAAGCAAAGAAGTTTTGTTACTAAACCTTCAGCATACAGAAACGTAGGCATAGAACCTGTGTATCTGCTAAGAATGCAGATGTACTCTACTTTTACAGGTACTTCCAATGAGAAAAAACATAAGAGCTATTTGTAGTTTTGCAAGGGACTTCAGTGCAGCACAAGTACTTGTGCTCAGTCATCTCTTCCTCAGGAACACCCAGTGGGTCCCGTTTCCAGTGAGGCATTGTGTAAGATCATGCTTATAACTGATTATCCGAAGTGGAACAGGAATGGTAGCAAGTCAGTGCTCTGTCACTCTTGCTAAAAGGAATAGCTTATGTCAGGCCTCACTGCCTGCACAGAAGGCTGCAGTTCGCTGAGGATATATGAAGTGTAGTAGTAACTGATCGTGCCAGTATGTGGCTGCTCTCTTTCAGTGACTTTCTAACTGTTTCCCTACCTGTATTGGGATTCACCAGACATAGGATTTATTGTGCTGCTGCTGCGGTATGGTGCCGAAGCATGACTGCTGCCTGCTCCAGACAGAGGCAGAGAAATGCTGCTTTTGAAGGAAACAGCATTCTGGTTTGCTTAATGAAATAAAAGCCTCCATAGACTTTTGTTTTACATTATACACTCTTACAAATATGACTGCATCAGACAACTAAGGGATACTTCAGGGTCAAATTCTGATTTATACCCATCAGATTGTGGATTCCAACCAGTGGAATCAAGCAGTATGAAAGTGAGAGTAGTAAGTCATCATCTGTCTCTGATAGATCCCCAGACATAGAGAAACTAGAACATATTTGATTGTATAGCTTTATTTAAAATACATCATGTTAGTCTGCATATTTGAGTAAACTTGTGGTCTAACATATCATGACAAAGAATTAATAGTATCATAATACTGACAAATGACAGAAACACTGTAAATATTTTTTAAAAAGCAAACATTGTGTTCAAATGAGAGCACATGAGCAAGCTGAAAGAAGAAATGGTTACAAATTTATTTAATATTAAAGAGTAGGAAAATCACAATCAAGACCACAACAGCCTTGCAGCTTGGGTGGGTTTCACTCAATCCTTAAAAAAGTATACAAAGCCTTACACTCTGATATTCTGCAGTAAAATGCCATACCAGGTAGAATCCCCAAACCTCATACAGACAGCCTTCCTGTGGGAAAATCTCTAACTTTTTCCTTATGGCCCTGAATCTTTCTAGGGGCAAGCAGAAAGAACATTTTGGTGATTAAGTGTAGAATAAAGTCTTTCAAAATGTCTTTGAGGAGGGTTAGTTTAGTCATTAGACATACGGTATTTTTAAACATCCTGGATCAGATCTTCAAACCATACCCCAACCTCTTTGTGTTGTGGGTGTGGTACAAAAGACAAAAAGCTGCTCTTGTAGGGCTCTGTTGCACCTCCACGAGCCTGCATTGTGTATGTTGTGAATCAGGACAGGGCAGTGTACTTAATCAAGGTAGAATGAGAAGAGGAAGGAAAACTGCTATCGTTTCCTCATTTGCATTTAAAACTCTGTTTAGATGGCACTGAACTATTTTTCAGCATATCTATTACACACTGATAAAAAATACGATCAGAATGAACTCATAATCCTTAAAACCTCATTATTCTAAAAAAAAAACCATGATGTTCCTTTTCTGTTCTGCCCATTCCAGTCCTTATTTTTGTTGCTTTAGTTTTGAATGAATAATGGTGAAAATAAAGCATTTGTCTCCACATGCAGCTGAATCTTTGTATTAACCACGCACCCCACACACACTACTTTCCATCAAATTTTAAATTATCATTTTAAATGATCCATGCAATAGTTTCCATTAAAAATCCTGGTGAGATTCTTTTGCATTTTCTGATACAGCCTGCATTGCCAAGAGATTTCTCCTAATATTCAGGGAGTCAGTTACTTTACAAATTACAATTACTATCCAAATTATACTTACAAGTCTACTTGTCTAAGATGCTGGTATTTCACTCACTCTGTAGAACTGAGTAAAGCAAGGATTATCAAACTTAATTTGAAGAGGTAAGAGTACCTTAGAATTCTGTGTAAAGTCAAGTTCTTGCAGAGGAACTGCTCAGTCATTCACACACTGCACTGAAGAGTTGCATAGCAAGTACAACAGTTTGGGAACTTCTCAATAAAACAGTGGTATCCCTGATATTAATATGACAGGGAGTTTCTGATGAGCTCAGGAGGAGACCATGTCTACTAGTACTCTAGGAAGGAAAACAATGGTTATTCACAGTCTTTGAAGACAAAACCTAGGATTGCAGCTAACACAGATACAAATAGAGTATTTTTTAAAATCATACAAAGATTCACTCTTAACTTAGAAAGTAACTTCCCAAAGATGGGCTCAAAACCTTACCCATGCCCATCTTTCTCAAATATATGCCTCTTCCTTTACAATCTCCTCTTCCTCACCCTCCCAAAAAACTTAGTCATGTCCTGCAGGTCAGTGTATTCCGGCTACATTGACAACAGGCAAGACCAGAGAATAAGCTTAAAAATGAAGAAACTTGCTGACAGGTGGTTCTTTTCCATTTTCATATTGTGGCTGCTCCAACTTAGCACCAACTAGCGCACATGGCAACTGTGGATACATTGTGCAGACAGATGCCCATGTTCTCATACACACTGGCTATGAATGCTCCGCAGGTCAAAATTGTACTTTAAAACTCCACCTGGGGACCAACCAGTGGCTAGCAAAGCTCCAGGAACACTGGTGTTGTGTTCCCAGTGAGATACATTGCTTAGTGAGCAGAGGTGGCACTCTGATCAGGTTGTAGCACAGACTGATGCATTTGCTCTAACTGAGAGCATTGCTAGAACCTAGGTGTCGGGGCACAGATCACAAAAGCAAGGCCTTAATTCAAAAGTAGTAATAATAAATGTCTCACCAGAAAATGATAAAGGGGTGTTGTGGGGAAGCTTGCCTTCCACCTGCTGAGATGGGATCACCTAGCAGCAACCAAAGCCTCAGTAATGCTTCCAGCTTGACAGCCAGTAGACCCTCTTGGTGAGCAGGGCAGGTACGAGCTCTGCCCTACCTGCTGGCAGCTTCCTCCAGCCTGCAGCATTGCCTTAAACCTTACGTGGGCTGAGCTGTGACCAGAGAGCTCTCAGCCATTTCTCAGTCTCACCCACACATTGGGCGAGGCATTTGACAGCAGAGAGCAAGTTAAATGAGGCAGAGATCAAGGGTCTCCGTTTTCCCTCACGCGACCCCCGACACACCACTCTGACACTGTAAGGAAGATGGAAGCTGTCCAGATCTTTCCTCCTGTGGAGGCTCTGGGCCCCTTCTTGTGGGTGTTGTCAGCACACTGCAAACACCCTCCACAGGAATGGCCTTCCAAAGAGGGGCTGAGGTGCCCAGCGAGAGGCTTGGCTGTGATTCAAGCACTTAGGTCCAAAACTGGAATCCTCAAAACTCTGGTTAGCTGATGGCCATTCCCAGAGGCATCTGACCTCTGGAGAGGCCTCAGTTTTCTACACTGGAGTTTCTCAAACACCCACAGCTCTGCCTACATGTATGCCAAGTCCTGCCTGCTTCTGACAGGCCACACGCTTCAGACAAAACTCATCCTCCAAATGGACCCAAACTTGCTTCCCATGACACAGGTTTCAACCGTCATACTCTCTTTTGCTCTCTCCTGTCTTCCCTGTGCTGTAGAATAGCTTCACTGAGCAGGATGGAAACACCTCGCCACACTCACACACACCAGCCCTACACATCCATACTGCTGTCTTGGCTGGGAGAGGAACACACGGCTGCATCCCCTCAGGCATGGAGGGAATCTGAAACCAGGTCTGTCATATCCTATGTAAATGCTGAAACCACTGATCTCTTTTAGAGTAGGGGGAGCTAACGCTCCAGGCATCTTCTGAAAGCTAAAAATGACAACTTGCATCCTTCAAATAAAAAAAGGCAAAAAAAGAAAAAAAAAAAAAAAGAAAGTACTTAAGTGCCTGCTATTAAGAAAGGGCCTGGGCTGTTAATTCTCAGAGGAGAGAGATGATTTCTACTAGCACTGGGGCCCACACCCTTTAGAAGGGTAGCCTCTGCGGTATACCCCTCTGCCTAATAAGCAGCATTTGTATTTCTGTGAACCCCATTGAGGAGCACTCAGCTCTCCCCATCCACCCACTGGGCCGTGAGACACCGCTCTGCAGCCTGTACTCCATTACAGAGCCAGGCGTCCAAAAGTACAGCATAGGCAGCATGTTGCAGCATAGGCTGTGCCCCACTGACACTCACTCCCTGAGGGCGGGCAGCCCTCACTACCTCCCAAGCTCTGGCCATGGTGCAGGTTCCCAGGCACACCAAGCACAGCACTAATGGGGAGCTGCAGCTCCTCTCCAGGCAGTATATGGCAGAGGTGCATTATGGCCCCAAGCCTGCGCCTCCTCACAAGTCCCATGCTCCGACAGGACGCCTGCAGAAGCAGGCTGGCTCTTTTCCATCATAGGCTTTACACAGCGGGTGCCATGTGCCAAGTCTCACGTCCCAGCTTTTTGGATGGAGGCCTACAACTTGTCACGAAGCATGTTCATGAATCCTGTACCAGCTAAGGATATGGAGGAGGCCCAGGTGAAGCCTCCTCCAAGCTGACTGCAGCATCCTGCACGTCACTGGGGCTGCACCGCTGAAGTGAGAACAGCCTCTGCTGGAGACAGGACCGAGGAGTGTGGGAGCTCACGGCAAGGAGCTGGCCAGGTTAGGGCCACACCTGGAGACTTCCAGGTCATGGCCTGAGCAGTGCCGGGGGAAAAAAAGCAGCAACGCATTTAAGGTAAGGGTGGGCAGCCGCACTCCTGGGAACAGGTACATTTCAGCTCCCTGCCCCAGGCTCCCTGCAACTGCTCTGGAGGGTCTTTCATAGAGAGGGAGAAAGCCTTGACTGAAACAGAAGCGCAGGTCTACCCTGTAAGCTCTGCAGACCAACAACCAACACTACATTTGAACTGTAACAAAGGTATGAGGAAGTTGATTAGAGATGCCTGATCTCTATCCATCATCAAGAGATCAGCTCTCAGTGTGGTCAGTGCCTCTTCCTGTGCAGATGTGAGTTTGAGGCAACTCTATGCTTTGGGAACTATTCTGCCACAACTTTTTCAGCATCCCTCCTGGGATGAGAGTACCTGTCTAACTATCTCTGCCAAGGACTCCTCAGCCTCTGTTGAAGAGGAGGGTAACCTTCCTTTCCCAGAGGAGCTCTGCTGCTTCTTGCCAGCAGTGAGTCCCTTTGCAAGGCCACGTGAGGCTGGGCTGTGCCATGAAACAAGGGCTTCAATATCAGAGAGTATTATCACGGAGTCACAGTCTCTGTGTCATGTCACAGGTAGACACAAACCGCCTCCATTCTCCCTTTTTCCCTTCCACATCACCCTCACAATTACATTTACCACTCTACTGCCCCTGGGAGTTTCACCTACCTAACTGGAAGCACTAATTATGTCTTCCTTCCAGACTCCACATGCACAAAAGTCCACACCTCCCCCAACTCTATTCACTTTTATCCCCAAGTATCTTCCAATATATTTAAAAAAAAAGGCATAAAACCATCATTAACTGAGGGGCAACGCAGATTAACACAACCCGACTAAAAGACATGATTAAGAATTGGAGCACATAACTCACCATACTTAACTGATCAATAACTGGTTAAATTTTTGCATTCTCTGCTTGATCAACAGCTGCTTTAATGACTACCTTTGACCCAGCAGTATATTCAAATGTATATCAAAACTAAAAATACTTACAGAAATATAAGGTGTAGAGTTATCCTACTAAATAGATGAAGGCAGGTAAAACTCTAAAGAATAAACATACTGTTTTAGTGACTGTGATAGTCAGCCAAATATCTGATCCTGCAGCACAAGACTTTCAGTTTTCAGGATTTTTTCCATCCAGACTCAGTTATTGCAGCATAAAATTTGTACTGCTAATTGCAATGCTGCTACTTGACATGATACTTCATTCTTAATTCCCATTTTTTCTTTAAGGCACTTACTGAATGAAAAGACCAAATTCACCTGTGGAAGCTAGCAACAATTTTGCCATAGAAACAGGAATAAGCACTGTGTTGAAAAAAATTTTTGTGGAAATTTAGAGTCTATAAGACACAAGGCTTTATTTCTATATTAGCTGGTTATTACTGTATTAACATCACCATGTTCTTTTATTTATTATTATTGACCACGCTGGTTACAGCACTGCTCTAAGGACCTGTGAGAAGCATGGCCCATTGTATTAGGCACTGCACAACTGTGGAACAGCCATAAGCACCCTCAAATGAATCCCTGCTTGAATGACCTAATGATTTCAGAAAGAAATGTCTTTACATAAACAAAATAATCACCAGGAAAAATGGCAAACTGGTAGAGAATAATTTTGATTTGATAGTTGTAAGAAGTGTTATCTGTCTTTCTTAATCTTCTGGGCTTTTTTTTTTCTCTGTGACAAAGATTTAGTAAGTTAAATTAAAACTGCAAACACATTTCCGTAATGTAATCAGTTTTGAAGAGCCAACACACTGCAGAACCAAGATCCCAAATGGTGAAATTTCACTTCACTACTTTAAAGACCAGTTCTGCTCTGAAGTACCTCATAATAGCATTGTTACCACAAAGAAATATGATATGTAGTAGTCATTGCAAAAATCTAAATATTCTTGCCTTTGCTGCTATACAATTGGCAGACATCGCTGACTTTGAAATGAGATGGGCTCAACTGAGTTGAGGACACATGACTCTCTTAAAGTCCATTGAGGCTTTACTCAGAAAAAAAGAATAAGATCAGGGCATTCTGGAACATATGTGCTTACTGGAATGACAGGCAAAGATGCCTTGAAAAAGAGTTCATTAGAAGAAAAAGAGTGAACCCCAAGAACAGAGATTTAAAAACCTACCATTTAAAAAATCTGATGAAAAAGACACATTTAATGTTTTAAATATATAGCTCCTGTATAAACACTGGGAGTTAGATGTTTCCCCAGTTTACACTAACCAGTAAGCCAGTAAGATCTAGAATGAGTGCTGGACTAAAACACTTGAAATGAAAGTGATACGACAATTTGAGGTCTCTGGCCACTAAATGCTCAGTTCTGCTCATCCTGACTTAATTATCAAAACCACCCACCCTTTTCAGACAGAAGAGACCCAGAGCTGAACAACGTTACTTGAATAACTAAAAAAGCCCTAGCCTTTCAAGTGCTAAAGTCATTAAATTCTTGCTGCAGAAAAAGAGTCTGAGTAAAGTAAAAAAAATATTTACTATCAATTTATTTTCAGGAAAGGAAACCCTGCATCTTTAGCACACCTCAAATCCCGCTGACCGTGCTGTGTGGGAGGTTTGGCATCATTCTGCAAGAGTCAATTGGGCAGATGCCTGGCTCAGAACCAGCCTGAATTTGAGTCACACTGGTAGGGCAAACCTGCCAAACCTTCCTTGCTTCATATCATGAAGGTGAAATACATATAAATCAAAGCTTCAGAGCTGGTGTGGGACTAATTCTGTTAAGTTTTGCTAAGAATTCTCTCCTGTAAAATATAATGTAAGTAATTTGTACATAGTCACCCCAGAATTCACAACGTATGAAATCTCCCTTAGACGGCAAGAAGTGAGACAGGGAGTGGCTGTTTTATTTTATAATATTCTGTACATTCAGATGGGCAAGCAGCTCCTGTTTCTGATTACCACACCAAGCAAGATGCTTTTACTGATGCGCCCATAGCTTGAGAGGGTTTTTCTCTTATAATAGAAAATTATGCAGTCATTTAAGGTCAATTATGGAAAAAAAATGAGGATGATGGAAAGGAAATTCCTTTTTTTCCTACAAAATCAGAGTTCAGATTTTATAGTCACATGTCTAGAGGATTTTTGCCACTAACTTCAGTGAGGGACTTCAGCCTTCAGTCCTTCAGAGCTACACATTCATGCTTCACTAGAGGTTAACAACAGATCTTTCACTACCTTCACAGAAGGCCCTGCGTAAATTAGAAAGTTTGCTCCTGCAATTCCTGATTCACTAGAGTGCTCTAACACTAATTATTTCAGATTACTTACAGTAAACTCTGCAAGGACTAGGACCTTGTTTGTGTCCTCAAATTAGGGAAAAAATGTTTGGGCCTAAAATATTGGAGTATTTTTTTAAGTGCCATAGATACTGCAAGATCTTCTACATATCATTGTATCTTTGTAAAAAACGTTAATTTATGGGCTGTAGTTAAAACCTTCATAAACTTTTCAAGTTAATTCCCACCATATTTTACTTTATCATGCACAGCGACACGTCAGTATTATCTCTATATACCTGCTAAGTTTAACACTTTTCAAACAACACCTTGTATTTGTGACAGTTAAAAATAAACATGAAGTTTTACCCATGAGAAGGAAAAAAAAAAAAAAAAAGAACAACCAGGATCATGGTTAAGATTCCTTTTCTAGGAAATGTTGCACTCTTGAGCCTGAATTCCCTGAATTATTGGGAGTTTTAAACGGTTTAAATGTGTTTGATGGAAAATTATTACAAAAGCCTTGCAATATAATTTCCTCTGTACACGAGGAAATCTGCAACTACTAAATCTAGAAAACAGCACTTAGTCACAAACCTTCTAAACTGCACAGACAAAGTGCCCTACCCACTGACAAATTTCATAATTCCACATTAGCAGACTCAATTACAACATCCGCTGCAAATAGCCTATCAGTACATCATAGTTACAGCAATCAGCTTGCTTTCTTCCAAAATGAGGTATCATGGCCCTGAACTCAACCATACTAAGAAACAGCAGAGTTTGGAGAGGAGTCGCACAGTCTTGCAGCAAACTGTTTTGCATTACAGTACATCAGCAACAGAGAGGGTGCATGGGCTCAGGCACCGCTCAGAAATCTGGAAACCCACCATCCAGCCCCACATGCACCAGCAGAGTTTGAAAACAAAAGAATAAATAGAAAGACTGACATCCATCCAAAAGATTATTCTTTCTCCCTACTTTCCAAAATGCTGCTTGCTATGGAGTTAAATGCTTTTATTGATCCTAACCTCCTCAAACAAGCTTTACAGCTTGCAATATCCACAAACCCAGCATAAAGGGACTAATACAGAAGGCAATTTTCTACTCCCAAAGAATATCTTGTATCTAAACTGACTTCCTCTCTCTTAATTGATTTGCTTCGATCATTCCTTAATGTTGGTGAACAAGAGTGAGGTTGGGTATTTTTTCCCATCCTCTGCAAAAAAAAAAAAAAAAAAAAAAAAAGTAGCAGTAGAGACAAACACACGTACACAGACACTCACTCACGGGGAGCGGGGGGGAGGACAGGAAAAAACTGGACCCCAGCGGGGCTCCAGTGCCCACTGCCACATCCTGCCGCGGAGG
>NW_009598068.1:0-1385 GCF_000690535.1 Cariama cristata | reverse complement strand
GGGGGGGGGAATATGCTTTATATATGCTATAAAGCTTTCCTTTTCTCCAAGAGTGCAATCTCCATTTTCAAAAGTAACATAATTTAGGCTTTGATTTTGCAAAGCAATGAACAACCCACTAAACTTTATAACAACCGGAAATCTACAGAATTTAAGCACATTACTTGTTTCCATATCCCTCCTGGAGATGAAATATTTCCTGTTCTGACAGGAAGTCATCAGCCAGCTTGTATCAACATGTGGCTTTGAACAGTTTAAAATTCGAAGCATTCAGGGCCCCTGTACAGAGACTTGCCTGCTGATAACAGGTTTTCTTTCTGTCTCACACACCCTTAACCACAGTCTGTAAGACTGAAATTAATGATAGAAGGTACAGACCAGCTAAAGAAAATAAACTTCAAGGAATAGTAAACTTTCAACCCGTTGAAACAGACTCAGTTATAAGAAGTCAGTTACTGTTTTAATGAAATAACATACCAGCTTTAGCTGCATACCCCTTCTTCACAGCCATTAGATCTGATCTGCCGTACCTATTGGATATAAAATTTAATTTTGGGTTTATGCTTCAATACAGTTATTTATTTTCTCTCCTTTACAGAAATGCTAAATCTCCCCAAACATGAGAAGACTAAACTCACCACCAATGGCAGTGACTCCTTTTACAGACTGAAGAAATCAGTGCACTGAAAAAGCACCAGCACTTCTCAGGTAGTACTTTCAGGCATGAATACTCATGGTTTCTTGCTGTGTCCTTTGGAGTTCCCCTAAATTACATGCCAGATGGAAAATCTGCTACCTGACAACACAGACAGCCCTTACACTCACCATGCAAGTGCCCAATTGGCAAAGAGAGCCACAGGAGGTTTTTAATTTTGTGTGAACTACCACAGCATGTCTCTCTCTCAGGCAGACTGCCCAAGAACCAGGGCAGGTAGCTCCCTGCCTTGCCGGCTTACTGACCCGGGGGGCGTCAGACCAGGCAGCTGCTGACAAAGTGCACCCACCTGCTGCCTCGCACCTTTCCTAGTCTCTGCACAGTTATGATTTACCAGTGGTTTAATCGCGATAGTGTGTACGGTGTTCTCAATTCCTCTTAGTACTTTGTCTCGCCACTAAGCAAGGAAACCTGCCAGCCTGAAGCCCTGCTCCGTCCCCTTCCCGGCTGAGGGAACCGGCGGTCCCCTCTGCTCCCGCCGCGTCCCTCTCTCCCTCTCGCTCCCCCTCCTCCCGCTCCCGCCACCGGCGTTGTCCCTGCTCTGACAGGAACGGCAGAACGGGCTCCCACCCTCAGCCGGCCCTCACCTCCGCCTCAGCGGCGTTTTAATAACACAAACGCATTGAGAGCCGATTTTTTGCTTTTTCCCTCCGGGCGGCGAGCCCAGGGA
>NW_009598067.1:0-852 GCF_000690535.1 Cariama cristata | reverse complement strand
CATGCCAGAGATGGGATGGGGTGGGAGCCACGCCATGTCGAAGCCAAGCAGTGGGGGCCCTCGGAGCTTGTGGCGGAGTGTACCCTGCTGTGTTGTAGTCAGTGGTGGGGTCTGCCCAGAACTGGTGCCAGGTGGGGGAAACGCACCGTGTCGCAGAGTGTGGCAAGGGCTCACCGGAGCCAGGCTAAGGCGACGGTTCCATGTCACAGCTGGAGATGGGGACCGTGTTATATTGGAGCTGGGCAGTGGAGCTTGCGCTGTCTCAGAGCCAGGCAGTGAGTGCTGCCTAGATCCGGAGCTGGTGCAGGGAGCGGCTCCATGCTGGAGACGGGATGAGGGGGGGCCATGCCATGTCAGATCCGGAGGCAGGGACTATGCCATCTTGGAGCCAAGCAGTGGAGACTGCACAGTCTTGGAGCTGCTGGTGAGGTCTGTCCAGAACCTGAGCTGGGCATCAACAACTGCGCTGTGTCTGTACCAGCAGCGGGGCCTGCCTGGAGCCAGAGCCATGAGGAGGGGGCAGCTCCATTTCAGAGCCAGGCGGCAGTGGCTGCCTAGAATTGGACCTAGCATGGGGAGCTGCATCATGCTGGAGGTGGGATGAGGGGAGGCTGCGCCATATTGGGGCCAGCAAGTGGAGGCTGCCCGGAGTTGGGCGGCGGGACTGGCAACAGGTTGGAACCAGCAGTGGGGTCTGCCCAGAACCAGTGCAGGGTGGCGGGGACCGATCTGTGTAGGAGGTGGGGGCAGGGGCTGTTTGGATTTGGGTGGAGGTGGCGGCCCTGTGTTGGAGCCAGCAGCGGGGGATGAACGGAACTGGGCCTGGCGGGCGGAGCAGATCCATGCTGGATA
>NW_009598066.1:0-29288 GCF_000690535.1 Cariama cristata | reverse complement strand
TGGTCGCCGTGGGGGCGCTGGGCCAAGGGGTGCGCCGACACGAGTGGGAGACCCTGTGGTCGGGGCACTCGCTGTCGCGGGCACTGTGGTGCGTGGATGTGGCATAGACTGCGGTCCGGTCGCTCTTAAGACCCCCAAACAATGCAGTTGTTTTAGGGAATGGCACCGACTCTACCAACTTAACAGCTGTATCACGCAAACGCAGGGCTGCACCTCGGAGCTCTCTGCTTTTGTACCGATAACTTTTCTCTATCTGCACGTCAGAGCGTACAGCCTGAACAGGAGCAGGCAGCTAGAGAACCAACAGCTTTTACGGTCTGTTTTAAAAACACAATTTTTCAGTCACCTCTACGCAGATATATATGTTTTTAAGTGGGTGGGTATAGAGTGAAAAAATTAAATATGGATTTGGATTATTACTGAGCCTCGCATGAAATGAAACTTGTTTTCATTGTGACTGTAGCTGATGTGAAACATTAAAGTAAGTGTTCTTGTAGTCATCGGACTGTTTACAATGTTGCTACTTTTTAGCATGTTTAATTTTTAATGTGCATCTTTACCAACTGATAGGGGAAACTTAAAAAAGGTTATTTGCTGAGACTGAAACAAAAAAAAAGAAAATATCTTTTTGATGTCTGCTTTTTCTGTGTAAGCAGCAGTTATCCTTAATGTTTAGGGAAAACTAATTTCATAAATACAATATACTATTGAATATAAAGCGTAACCCAAGCTAGGTTTCATGTTTTGTTTGCAGCATTGTGTTTAATTTTAACACTCTAAGTTTTGCTTTCAATGGAATGTCAAAATTTAATGAAATAAGATCTTAGATTTGCTCTCTTGACATACAGATATGCTTAATTTGAAGCCTCAGTGTGGGAAAATGGTATTAAACTAATACGTGGATAGTTTTTATCTTTTGTAAAAATAAGGTTTAAATTAATATAAGAAGTCTCCTCCTAAGATTAAAGTAAAATAGAAGTGTTTTATTTGGCTATCTCAACTGAAATCATACACTTTTCTATTTAACTGTGTTATGTGCTGTGGTATGTTCATTCAACTGTCTCATCAGTTGTATTTTATTTTGTTAGTAAGTCAATAATTTTGTTAAATCAGTGAAGGCAGTGGGCCATTCCCATACATTCTGTTTCTCTGTCTTTATCTTCACAAATACTACCAGCAAATATAAGGTAGTAAACATCTACCCAAACTTCCCCTTCTCACTTTCTGCTGTGCAGAGTTTCTGCCCTGTAGCTTGGTTGGCAAAACTCCTGCTATGGGTCAGCAGCGAGTGCCAGGAGAAGGAGGTTTTCCTCTGTTGGTGCAAGTTCTTCTCCTACTTCCAAAAATGACACAAAGTAGGACAAATATATTCTTCTTGTTTGTCTTGCAGTGACAACAAAGACATTAGATTAGATAGGCTCTTAAACTTGCAAAACTTGACTGAGAAACCTTTGTAATACCATGGACAGGGTTTTATCTCGTGTAGAAGTAAAATAAAAAGAAATAGAGACTGCTTCTTCTACGCTGTTGTGGGTTAATATCTTTCAAGATTAACTGTAGTGTCTAAATGTGATGGATTTTTAAAGTCAGAAAATACTGAGTTTCTATATATCCTCAGAACAGAGCATGAATTATAGGTTTGTGCATTTTGAATCATTAGGCTTCTTCATTTCTACTAACTTTTCAGAATAGGTTATTGTTCAGAATTGTGCCTGCAGTGCTTTGGAAGCCTTGGGGTACAACCTATGTACGCTGTGAAGTGAGGTGAGAAAGTTAAGATGGAAATTAGAAGATTGATGTGAAAATGCACTGAATGCATAATGACTAAAGATAATGAAGAGAAATCCATGAGGAGAAAGAAAGGTGGTATTCTGTAAAACTTCTGAAGAGTTGTCTTCTGTTTCCTGCTGTTGCCTTGCCCTTCTAGGTAACACCAGGTAATATGGAATGGCATAATTATACTTTCTAAAGCACTGATGTGAAAATGAATCCAAAACATAATTAATATTTAATTATTTGATGCATATGCTGTACATCATCAATTTCCAGCTGAAATTGTGCATTGGAAATGGAAGTCTGGGTCTTGAGCCATAGGATGCTCTTTCTGGATTTGGTGATTTGCTGTAACTGATAGTAAAAGACGTCAGAAACTTGAGGGACTTAACTGATTTCTTCAGAAGAGGGCAGTGACATATATGTGAATGTGTATCAATTTCTTACAAACTATTTTGGCTGCTGTCTTTTAAGAACTTCCTAAAAGCGCTTAGGTAAACAAAACAAATCTTAGTTTTTTTGTTGTAATGGGCTTGAAGCTTATCATGAGACTTTCATCTTGTAGTGCTTTTAGCAGTGTTTGAATAGTTGCAATTTTTTGTTGTTAGAGAATGTAAGAGAAATGGATGTTTTATGAGCCTGCCATCTGTTGACTGCTTCTGAGAGGTCATTGAGAGATAAACAAGATGATTTTCAGGATGTCTGAAGTTGCAGTACAGAGATCTGTACTGTCACTTGAAAAATTGTGCCATCACTTGAAAAATGTAGGGGTCTGCTAACAGAGCGTAGCGCTTTAGAGCAGCAGTTTTCAAAGTTAGTAGGATACAGTTACTTTTTTGTGGTATCAGAAATTATGAACTAGTTGTACAAGCTATAAATGGCTTTGATTCTTGTGACTGTGTTTTAGGCATTCAAGTCACGTGGCCAAACATTCCCAATTCCTAATTAGGATGTTGTCATAAAACATTGGGTGCTTGCTGGTATGTGTGTGCTACATTAAAACAATGACGTAATTTAAACTGAACGCTTTCATGAATTATTTCCATTATACATAGCTACGTTTTGTCACTTTGAGTACACTCATACTAGTACAGTAGAGTGAAAAGCATTCGTTATTGTTGACTTACTGTTTTCTTAACGCTGCTTAGGAAGTGTTACATAAGCTTTGACATTGTATTTAAACTGACTGGTGCAGGTGATACTTTTGTTAATTGTAGGTCTATTAAACTATGTTAAGTCAACAAAAATAATCCGCTTCTGACCCAATCAGTGTTTGTTTATTAATTGTTTCAAATTGATTTGATTATACAGGTGGAAGTTCTGTGTATAGCTGAAACTGGTCTTTGTGTAATGCGGTGCTTGGTAACTCTGGAAGTTCTGGGATATAAAAATGTGTGTCTAAATAAGCTTTGATGAATTCCTTTTATTTTATCTTTTTAATTACTTGTGTTATCTGTAGGTTTTGAGAATGAGGAGGATTTCTTTCTTTTCAAGAGCTTTAGTAACATATAAGGGCTGGCGATGTCCAGGGTTAATAATCTTAGCTTTGTGAAGAGGCTTGCTTTAGTAAGTGTAAGATGTATTGTCTTTACGCAGTTACGAGATATGAGTGACACTGAGACTTGTCATGCTTCCATCTGGAGTTCCATTCATGTGTTTACGCAGTGCTGCTGTTCTACTTGGCATACAGTTGGATGCTCAGTTTCAGGAGAGCTGTTGTGCAATATTTGCTTAGTCTCCTCCCTCTGCCTGTGTGCATCTGGCATGAGCTGGCGACTTTCCATCTTTCTGTTCAAAAAAATACTTTTAATTATCTAGATATAAAGGAAAATATCTGTCCTTCGTTATTTGAGTAGAGCTTCTCTGAACCTGATCTTTGTTTAATTTATTGAAGCTGGAAAAAGGAAATTGAAGTTGCCGGGTTGCTTTTGTGTTCAAACTTCTCAAAACTTTCAGAACCGCAGAAGATATGTTGCCTGTGTAAACATCAGGTGACTGCTTTTTTCCATGTTTTAATGCTCTCAGTTTTCTGTAGCTCTTTCAGACTCTCAGAAGTTGAAGTTTACTGATAGCTAGCTTTCAGAAACGTAGCACCATAATATTAATCACAGGAGTATTTTCATGTATGCAGCGCCCATGAAATTAAGTAATTGCCTATGTGCAAGGGATGAAACACATTTTACTTATTTGAAACTGCAACAAGGAGTAACAGTCTAAAGAAAATGACAACAATGTTTTTCAGAGACTCTGAAATCAGTTTATAGATCCTTGGCATTAGGAGAATTTCTACTGCTTTATTTCTTTAAAGTGTTACTCCTTTATGAGTGAATGAAAAGAAGTCAGTACAAATGGACAAACCATAAATGGTCTTTCTAAGTTTGTGGGTAAAGAAAAGATTGGTTTTGGTTAATATTTGGAATTTTCATTTTAGAATTGCAGGAAAGAACAACAGTCTCTTGTTCTGTTGCACTAACATTTGTACATTAGTTGTTAAAATAGGATATCTTTTAAGCTGTATAAATCAAATCTTGTAGTTGCTGAACAGTTGTACATAGTTTCAGCAAATACTGAATTTCACCTACAGGAGGGAGTTGTGCTCCCCTACTCCGCATTGATGGGTTGTCTACAGTTTTTACTTGGCATATCGGTGCAACTCTGGAATTTTCTTGATACAAAATTTTTTTACCAAAAAGGCTTTAATGCCTTTATGATTGATCTGTATTAGGATTCTTGCATGCATAATCTGTTGATCAGGGGTGTGGTATTTCCATATTCGTGTCTGACAGAGGAGCATGAGCAGTAACGTAAGTGTAAAACTAGCTGTAGGACAGCTTCTCTCGACCTGACCAAACCAAGAGGCAAAGGATACAAATTTTTCTGTTCTCGCCCCCAAAATTGAAGTGATTCTATTTCCCACATTCATTCTTTTCTAGGCTTTTCCTATTTAGCATTTATCTAATGAGGTGGGGGAATGTTGGTCATGTTTCATTGATGTATCATGTTTGCCAAATGGAGTTGTAAGGTTTAACTAGGATTTGGAAACTTAATTTGGAGATTATCCAGTTTTCATTTTATGACAATTGGAAGTAAATTAGTAACTTAAACTTTTTACATTTAAAAACAAATCCTGTAATTAAGTTGGAGCACCGCTTCTGAATGTTGCAATTGGAATATTTATCTGCCTCTTTCCTGGAGAATAAGTTTTGCATTTGGCAGGCTATTTTAAAAAGAGGATTAGGCAGGTTATGACTTAAATAGTTTATAATCAAAAGTACAGTTTTCTCAGTCTGTTTGATTTCTTCTTTGCAATGTGGTGATGTGATCATGTTTAAAGCGTTGAAGGAATGATTGTGCATACCGAACCACTGCTAATGCGTGTTCTGAAAGCATAGTTTGAAATGACAGTAATTCACTTATTATCAAATGTTTCTTTACTTGCTGAATTTAGTTAGAAAATTCAAACTTTGTTTGAACTTCTCTCAACAAGCTTCTAAAGTTTGACCAAAATCAAAATGTGCTTAAGAACTGCCTATGCCTTTTATTATCTCACATGCTTAGTTTTGCTGTGAAAACAGTATCAGCAGTTGTCCTTTTCTTTCTTCTCACACTAGCTAAACAATTAGTACCTATCTGGCCAGTCATGGGAACTTTAGAATCACCTTAACAATTGAGAAATATTTGTTTATACTGGGTAAAAAGACAGTGCTATAATAGGGAGTATTAACTTTATACACTAATAGATGTTAATGTTGAACAATTTTAGTCCAAAGTAGACAGAGCTTGAACTCACACAATTTGATTAGAAACATAGGAAATAAATACTGCTGCAGATTGCACGGAAATTTCTGACTACTTTACCAAATACAAGTTTTAAATTCAGAATCGTCCTTATATGCAACAAACAAACTTATTCTTAAAAATTTTCAAAGTCTATTAAGTGGTTCAGTAAAATAGAGTTCCTGTAATCTGTTTCCTGTTATGCACAAGTCATGGAAACGCTGAATTCTGACTTCACATTTGCTGACAGGGTTACTTTCATTTCCATGAGAAAATCATTGCAGTTAGTTCTTGATGAAGGGAAATGGAACGACTATCTGCCCTCACTTTCTGTGACTTAATTTATTTTGTATGCAAAGTTGGTCACTAATGCCTCGTTGTAGTCTTAGTTAAGTGAAGTGCTTATTTGTATTTGAAGCTGTGTTTACTCTTATGGCTGGCTGTCAGTGGACGTCTATACTGTATACACAAAAGAGTTCTCTTATGGTAATGGAAAATGCAAAACCTCAACAAGAACACCAACTTCTGAAGAGAGAATTTTGTTAGCTCTAGGGAAGAAAGAAAAAACTGATCATGAACTTAAAAGTCATTAAATGGAACCTATATGGAGAGGGGACCGTTTACATTTTGCATTCTCTTACACAGTTTTACAGTTGTTTTCTGTTGAGTAACAATGGAATCATCCTCAACAGATGGTGTTTTACCTCCAAAATGACATTCAGAATGGTATTTCAGACTGATCTGGAAGTCTGTTGCATAGAACCTGATGTTATTTGTGACAACAGAGGTTCGTCTTTCTCCAAGATGCAACTTCTAGAAGATTCTGCATCTGACTGCACTGTCCGTCTGTCATACCACTGGATGGTAATTGCTTCTGAATGGGAGTGGAAGGCCTCTTCAGTTCCCTCTGCTATGTGCTGCATTTATTTATTTTTAAGTAGGCTGGTGCTGGGCTTTTAGTGATCCCAGCCGCTACTGTTGCCACCAGGAGTGAGCAGGTAAAAACACTTAATGAAGAAAAATTGGCCAGATGCACAATTTCCCTGTACAGAATTTTTTACAATGTGTGTGGGGAGGGGCAGAATTGAGGAAAAGCAACCAAAATACAAATAAATAGTGTTGATGGCACATATGCGTGTAAGAGGATACATACTTGGTTTTTGTAAATTTTTCCTCTTAGCCAGAGCGTGCATCTCTGTCTTTATCTTGAATACAGAGCCTTACCTCTGATGCTTATTGTATGAATTATTTGAACTACTCTTCCTGAACGTAACTACCTGTATGAAGGAGTTCTGGATAGGCTGGATAGCTTTTCCTAAGCAGAAAAATGTCTGCCCTCTGCTCTGAGATGCCATACTTAGTTTGACATAGATACACTTATGTCTCCAAACACAAGTAGAAGATAATGAAATTTATAGAATTGTCGTCAGATTAATCGTCAGAAACCTTGATCATGTAAATTATTGAACAGCTTTGAAGTCTCAATGTTTCTGCTTATAAGTAGAGTCTGATACTGGGGAGGTAGGCTACACTTGTGAATATAAGTGAAAACATCATTTAGTTGTGCCAAGCTTGAACCACATAGGCCCTCAAATCTGTGAGCTTGCTTTGGACTTGCTGCTTTGATTAAGCCTTCATATATTTTTCACATAGCCTCTTAACCTCTGATAACTCTTGATAATGTATAAAAGATGTGGCTTTCAGGGGACTTTTTTTAATTGAGGAAAGTATCTATTCTGTTACTCTGTTGTGCTTTCTGCTATTCAGTGTGAAGTCAGGAACAAGATTAGGACTAATTAGGAAACTTCATTTAAGTGGAAGAATGAGTTCCTTTCCAGTAACCTTCAGTTATAGTTAGGGAACAAGATGATCATGGGAATTCATTGTTCTGGCTCGTTCCATTCTCTAAAGGTTTTGCAAAGTTACATTTCTTGCACGTTATCAACCATCAGGAAGGCTGCAGCCAGGGGCTGGGTCGTGGCTATGCTACCCTTCCGGTATTTCTAAAGTGGCAGGAAATTTATGGAACTCCGGTATAGAAAAGTCCCCATTAGAGCTTCCATTATGAAAAGTTCAGAAGCAGTCTGTGCTCGCACATTTTGATCAATGTGTTGGTTTAGCTAGAAGAAACACCTTAAGGCAAAGGGAAAGAACATTTCTTAATGAGAATTTTATTAGTTTTTCTGGAAGAAATGCCTAACGCTAATTTGTAAATGCTTATCTCCAAATTTGGGTATAGTAACAACTTTGGAGTAGTTAAGTGAGAATTTTATTTTGTATTGTAATTGCAAATATAGTTGAGGTCTTAATTGTAGAGTTATTCTGGTGTTTTTGTAATGTGGTAGCATTCAGAGTTTGTATTAGGTAAATACAGAAAGTTAATAAGCTACTTGTTATTGCAGTAGTAGTCAAAATTATTGTGGGCTTCAAACTACAAGGAAAAATGGGATAGGAGTGAAAGGGGAATGAACTGTTTAGACTGGTACTTGAAAGAATAAGACAACATCTAAAAAAATAAAAAACATTACTTACTGATTGGTGTTCTTATGCTTCTTTTGTTTTCCAAACTTACAAAAGCCTTGCTCTGTAGATAGTCCTTGTAGAGTTTGCTGTATTTTCACACATTCAGTTTAGTTCTGCTTGTACTTTTTACAGACCTTTCTGTAATTGCACTTAAGCTAAACTGATCTGCATTTTGGTGAACTTTTTCAGGTTACAACTTACTGCAACCTTAGGAACTGTGATTTTATAGGTGATTTTTCTTTTTGTTTGTTTGGTTTTGTTTGCCTGATGCTTGGAAGTAAAGCAAATAGTCTTGGCTAGTAATCTGAATGAAATTACCTTCAATCATCCATTATTTGTATATTTATGTGTCTATGTATGGTATCCTTTAAGGCAACTTGCTTTATTATTGTCTGATATATTATCTAGTACAATTAACACTTCACGGAAGTGGGCCAAGTACCATGGCTGCTGCGAAGTTCTTCCATCCACCCATGGCTGCTTCCAGTTACTTAGGCTGTCAGATCCCTGCCTGCGTTCTCCTCCTTGCTTCTGCCTCTTCTGCTGAGCAATGCGGCTGTTTGTGTCCTCATAGTGATCTGGATCACCGATCTTTATTTTTATTTGCCAGTTTTATTTTTCAGCTCTATAATTTCCCTGATAAGCTCTGCCTTATGGCTGCACAAACAAATTTTTTTCCAGATGTAGAGCTGCCACTGTGAAAAGTCCAGGATTTTAAGGCCATTGAGGTCCTTGTATGCATCCAGAGGAGGGCAACAAAGCTGTTGAAAGGACTGGAAGGTGTGCTGTATGAGGAGAGTCTAAGGAGGGTGGGTTTGTCTAGTTTGCAGAAGAGGAGGCTAAGAGGCGACCTCATTGCTCTCTGCAGCTTCCTGAGGAGGGGAAGCAGAGAGGGAGGTGCTGAGCTCTTCTCCCTGGTATCCAGTGATAGACATGTGGGAATGGTTCAAAGCTGCACCAGGGGAGGTTTAGACTGGACATCAGGAAGCATTTATTTACCAAGAGGGTGGTCAAACACTGGAACAGGCTTCCTGGAGAGGTGGTTGATGCCCTGAGCCTGTCAGTTTTTAAGGGGCATTTGGACAATGCCCTTAACATGCTTTAACTTCTGGTCAGCCCTGAAGTGGTCAGGCAGTTGAACTAGATGATTGTTGTAGGTCCCTTCCAACTGAAATATTCCATCCCATCCCATCCTTCTTTCCTTTCTACTCTGAACATGCATGCAGTTTTCCTGAGGGCATGCTTCTGCATCTTTTGTAGCAGCAGCGTTATGGCTCTGAAGCTTTTGGAAGGAAGGAGGGGAATGGATAGTTTGACACGAAAATTTTTATAGTAGTAGTGCTATTATGCTTTGCCTTGCTTTGCCTTCCTTTCATTTCTGTTGTTGCTTTCTCCTGTTTGGAGGAAGTTCACTGTAGTGCCAAAGATGATAAGCTGGTTGAGTTTATTAATCAGTGTTTAGGGCAGTGTCTCAGTTTTAATGGTGAGGTTCGCCTTACTCACTGGAAAATGTTTTAAGTTTTAAAACTAAACTTAAGAACAGACAAAGGGAAGCTGCCTGTGAGAAGGAAGAGATTAGAGATTTTTTCCCAATTTTACAAAAAGCAGGAAGAAACATGAAGTATGAAGAATTGGAGAAGTGGGATATCCAGTGATTCCAAGGTGTGAATTGTAGTTCATGGAAAATAGTGAAAGATATGAGAGAATGAAGACAGGGTACAATATTAAGTATGCATTTAGTAAGATGGGAGGTGAAAGAATACAAGACCTGTAGAAATCTCGAAAATAAAAGGCTTTGAAGTTAGCCTAGAAATATGTAATAAAAGAGTTATCATTAGAAGGGTAGTAGTAGCTGCTGAGGTGATTTTAGTTTGTGTTACATACAGAGGATTGAAGGGAACTAACAGCATTTGGTAAAAAGCTGAAGCATTAGAAATCATTCACTTCATGGAACTTGATCAGTTATTAAAATGCATAGGTTCTATACTTTGTTCTGTAATTGCTTTAGCATGTTGTGTTTCATAGTTCTACTTTCTTTCTATTAATCTTTAGGGGGAAAGGAACAATGGCTTTGATGTCCTCTATCACAACATGAAACATGGACATTTGTCAACAAAAGACTTAGCAGACTTTATAAGAGAAAGGTAAATATTCATCATTGATAATCCTGGATCTTTAATATACTGCTTATGGTTTTTTATTTAAGTTTATCATTATGTTTAACAGTAACATGCAAAATATGTAAAAATCAATAAGCATTTTAAAATATCTCTTATATCCTACAAGAATATCTAGGTTTATTCCATTCACTTAGAACTGAATAGTGACTCTTAAGTATCAATTAATAACAAGCTCCTAATTTTTCAGGTTTTAATTGAAAAACAAGACTAAAAATCTAGAAGTGTCACATCAGGTGTCCAGCAGTTTATTTAAATTAATCCAAATTTTTCATCATGTTTGGAAGAAAAAAGTAATTCAAAGTGGCAAAAATTATCAGTCTTACAAAGTTTTTGACCACAAATGTAGAATTAGGGTATTAATAACTGCTAGTATGATCTTAACAAAATTATTCTTTCAGATTAAGATGTTGAGAAGTTGGGTTTGTTGACAAAAAGGGAGTGATACATAGGGACAAGAAAATAACATGCTGAAAGTAAGACAACTTCTTCTCTATGGGATGAAAGGGACAGAACTGAAATCTGCAGATATGACAGCTTCCAAAACAGATGACCTAGTGCTGGTTTTAGTTCTTCTTTGCGAAAGAAAACTGCTGCTGCTACGTTGAACATAAGAATTTCCATCTGGACAAAACTGCTTGGACGTCTGCTTCAGAATTTTGTCTTAGTTCAGTTAGTGACACTTGCAAAAAAACTTGTAAGAGACTGATTGAGGACCTGTTTCAGTGAAGGTTTCTTGCAGTAAAAGCTGTCCAAAAAAACAGCTTTTGTTTTCTGGAATTTTTCATCAAAATTTCAGTTTCAGCCTCAAATAGAACTCAATAAAGAATTTCTTTTAAATTTCCACAAAATGTAACCGCCACAAATCTGGCAGGTACTCACTTACCCTGACATTTGCGTAGTTTCCAAGTGAATTGGAGAAAATGACAAAAATCTTTCCACTGAGTAGAAACAGGTGGGTTCCAGAGTCCACATGTGATGGGCAGTCTCCTGTTGGAAGGACTAGACAATCCAAGGAATCTTGAGTTTCAAGTCTAAGCTAGCGATAGTTTGTGGCATATAGTTTGTAGTTTCAAAGAAACAGATGGACTTTAAATATTTGGTGTCCTCACTTTAGTAAAAATGTTTACGAATGTCTGTATCTAGGCAGTGAAGTCCTTCACTACCATTATGAAGTTACTGTGTGATGTCAGTTGGTTTCCCAGGAAATAAGTATGGTTCGGTAGCACGCATTTATTCACATGGGTCAAGTTCTTGTTCTCAAAATAAATTGGATTGGGCAATACTTCAACAGTATTTTATAACAGCCCAATTGTCTTGACTGTGTTCTGTTTTGCATCTTTGTTTATTGCAAAGAAATTAAGAGATGTTGCACACAATTATCTACTCCCCTCTCTCCTCCACAGTCTGAATATTGTTCTGCAGCCTCCTAGATCTAGTGTTTTTGTTCCCTGATTTTACATACCTGATTTTTGGAACTGTTCCCTATGAAAACTGAACTTACATAACTTACGTATATTTCAACTTTCTTCACATCTGTCCTTCCATTCCTTTTGAACATACTGACCTTGTTTTTATCAGAAGTGGAGGCATAGGACAGTGAAAACTGAAAACCGCTGGATAGATAGAGGAGACAGATCTGAGTTGGTGATAGTACTTTCAACAAGTTAGAGTACTTAACTTTATATGTACTGTTTGACAGTAGTCACCTGATCAGTCAGGATTGCTGGAATCTCCAGACAGCCAGAGAATTTGCCTTTTTTTATGGAGTCATCTCAAAGAGAAGGGAAAGATAGTTGAGTCTGTATGAAGCCAGTCTCTGTAACTTGTACTGTCCAAAATACTGTTTTGGTTGTGTGAAGCATAATTGGGGAAGAGTCTGTTGTTCCCTTTTCTCCAGCTTTAGAAATGTAATGAAGAAAAAAAATTGTATAGGATGTGGGAAAGTGGTTTTTTTAATTATAGTAAGTTTAAGGGTTTCTTTAAGATTTTTCTTTCAAAACTTCTTTAAGAACCTTCTGAAATTGCAAAGTTGTTTTCTCTGAAAAAAAATTAATATTTGAAATATGTTCATTTGTAATAATATAATATTTCTATACTGTATCTGCTGTTCCAACTGGATATCCCTAGAAGGAGCAGAAGGTTTCCTCCTTGGCTGCGTTCTGTTAGTCAATACCAACTCAATTTTCAACAGTGACGTTTCACTTTTTTGTTTTTGTTTTTGAGTATTTGTTAATGGTCAAGTACTAAAAGAACCAAGAGACAGTTGGATCTGTGGTTCAGAAATATGTCACCTGAAAGAGTTAATTTTGTGGTATGTTGGTAAATCTTGGATGGGGCAGGTTATCTATCTGTCTGCTGAAAGATAGACATCTTTGTTCTGTTCTTGATCAAGCATGTAGAAATTTTGTTTTTAAAGAAGTGAAAATATAAGAAGGTTGGGCTGCTCCTGCAGGTTTTTCTTTTTTAAGTACTGGGAAGATTTTGTAAGTGAACTGTCTTGAATTTATGTGTATTTAATACCTAAACTGTTTACATGTAAGAAACTACTGTGCTCAGCTAGGAACTGAACAGCTATTGTGTTGGCTTTTCTCCAGAGGTCTTTCAAGCATTTTTCTGCACCACTTGCCTGTAAGCATCATAAAAAGAATCTCCTTGATCAGAAGAAACTGGCAATGCATATATTCCCATTTAACTTTTAAATGTTTAACAAATCCCAAGCAAAGACAGATTTTCAAGTGGATGAAAATTAATTTACTGAGGCTATTGTAGTGTGTAACGTGTACAGCAGAGTGCTCTGGAAAGTCAGTTGATAGGACAAATGTAGATATACATGCCCAACTGGTCAGTAACAGCATCTTTTCGTCGTTAGTACTTGTAACTGTTGTATGTTGATATTGTGTGGTAAATTGCAGAACTTGTTTTGTGGAGATTGCTCAGGTAAGTATGCTGTAAATTACTCCAAAGAAAAAAGGTGTGGATTTTGGTGAGAAACCTTGTGTTTTCTTAAAAAAAAAAAAGGGGGGGGGGGGAGTGGGGGAGAAAGCACTGGACTATCAAACCTAGAAAACTTTAATAGAAGCTATTGATAATCAATCAAAATACATTGTTCTTTGTGGTAATTAAATAAAAATCAGTGTCTCTTCTGGGTGTCTGTGGATATGTGCTTTTTGCTGTGCAGTGAGCAGGAATTCCAAGCCTTGGAAACTTAAACTTTTACTTATCAAAAATACATACATATGTGGAAGGAGGATAAAGTTAATTGACTTTTCTTATGGTGAATAACTTTGCAGTTGTTTGTAGGTGAGATTTAAAATGTAATTGAGTTACTGTATTTTAATCTTCTTCTCCAAATGGATTGTCCAACTGACTGGATAGTTATTTTGGAAGTGGTAGGTTTAAATATGTGCCTCTGTTTCAGGTAACTGCTGCTACTTTGCTTCATATTTTCATAAGAAAATTCCTTTTGCTTGGAAAGTGTTGCTGTAAAAGAGAAATAAAAACCTGTGCCTCAGCAATAAGTGGTTGTTAATCATGGTATAACTTGAGAGAGGAGTGAATTCTTCATCTCCCTTTTTTCCTCTCTTTTGCCCCTGAATAAAGATATTACATAGCAGTGAAATTGCTTCAAGCTTTTGCATTTTCAAGAAACGACAGTTACAGTATTTACCCAAATCCAAGATGCTTCTAAATCTAAGTTGACACTACATATTGAATATTGATTTAGAGTGGAAAATTAAAATAGTGTATATCTTTACCTTAGTAATTAGAGGATGAGGGAGGTTGATGGGGACAGAACTTGTAGGGAGTCACTGATACATTGTGTGTGACATTTCATGGCAATTGCCCTGGCAGAGGCTCTAAGGAGGAAATCTGTGCTCACCCTTGGAATCTGAGTCTCCAAAATACAAGTAAAATTGTGGGTTTGAGTGCAGGAAAATACAATGAAACTTTATGCAGAGAAGAGGTTTTCCAAAATAAATCAGAATGTGTTGAGACAACCTTCTTTAAAAATTAGTATAAACAGTGGAACACAATACTTTTCATTGCATGTTATTTTAATGTTTTCCAAACTCAAATATCACTATGCAAAGAACTTGAACAAGCAAACAAAAAAACACACACCCCTACAAAAAGACTAGACAAGACCCCATTTTACTTAATGTGATTGCTTAGTAAGCATTCGGTTTGTTTATTTTAATGTTTTTGTGACAAATATATTTGATTTTGTTGCTCTGTAAATCTCTGATGTTTAGACAGTGCTAGGTGTGTGATTGTTATGTTACTTCATTCTGTTACTAAAGAATGTTAAAGGCAAAGGGGAACAGCAGAGAGTATAGGAAGGAAAGAATCGTCTTTTTCAAGTCTTGAGTTCCTAGGTTTCACTTGCTTCTGTTCCATGCAACATTCTGTCACGGGGTTCTTAGATTTTTTTATTTTTTTTTTAAAATATGCTTCTGTGATTTTGCATATAGTTTTTGGGAGGCCGTTAAGATGGAGACATTTTCAGCTAAAGTAAAACGTCCTCTGTTTTGCACCTTTAGAATGGTTATTCATCAATCTCCAAATATCTTCAAAGTTTCGGTTATGCTTTTGATGGCTTTCTTTGACAGGGCTACCATAGAGGAGGCATATTCAAGGTCAATGACAAAACTAGCCAAATCTGCGAGCAATTACACACAACTTGGGTAAGTAAGTGTACATAAGAGAGAAATAAAAAACTGCATACATGTTAAGAATCAAGTTTGATTCTGAATATTTTATTGATGATGTTAAAGGTAGCATAACTTTGCCACGTTTAAAAATGATTGTTTGTTCTTCAGTAATCATGCAAAGTATCATGCAGCTATGACAGAATCAGAGACAGTACAGTTCTTTGTGTTTTTTAAAACTGTGAATAAAGCCCAAACATGAAGGAATTGTCTGTTCCTCTGTGTTTAAAATTGAGTTCTTTACAGACATAATAAAGAATGTGACTTTGTATTCTGTGCTCCCATGCCTATGGTAATTATTCTGAAGAGAAAACATATGGTCTGCAAATGTGGCAATCAATTTATTTATATTATTTCTGCTTTCTGGAGTGTTATCTCTCTCTTCAGAAATGTTAATAATCAGTCTTTTCAATACATTTATTCCACAGTTTAATGAAGGTTTTACACACAGGTTATGTTTTTAAAAACTGGAATTATTAATGGATGTTTTTTCCTTAGAAGGGTTATGCCAATGAGAACTCAGACTTCTTAGATGAGGCTGGATTTTTTATTTGTAGTAAACACAGCTAGAAATGTAGGGAGCTTTCGTCAGTGGATAGTTTGATACCAGTTGTCGCTGCTCTTCAAAGGTTCTGTATCTGCATGTTAGTTTGAACATGAGTGCTTTAAAGGCTATGTATAGTATCAATTTTTCAGCAGCATTAACCAGGAAACTGAGGTAGGAGTGTATCTTTAGAACAGCAGAAGTCTGTTCACTACAGAAATCTGAATCTGAGGAATGACCTGTCCCCCACCTTCCTTTGCCATACGGTTAATCTCTGTTAATCAGTAAATCCTTTTTAGTGGCAGACCGTCTTTGCCAATATTTTTTTCCCTGCATCTTGTGGCTGTAATGATGAGGGACAACTAGAAACTTAACTAACCAAGTAATTTCTGATTTGTTTGCATTATTCAAGTATACACATAGAAATACATGTTAAATTATTTTGAGCTGCTCTTGCATCATCTTTAGGAATACCACTTGGTATTATTGTGTGGTGATGATAGAGGAGATTAAGTTAACTTTACTGTGTTTCACTGATTAGAGTCAATACAGGTAAAACATAAACCATGGAAAAATTACTAGATAGGATTCCAAGTACATTTTAAATGTCTTTATTAAGAATTTATAACAGTTGTCGAGGTTTTGGGTTGTTTCAGTTTTAGGAACAGAAGTGAACTTCTGTAAACTTAGTAATTATACTTTAGCGCTATTAAAAAAACCCATAACCAACTAAAAGGAAAAAATCCAGGTGAATATTAAATATAATTTTCCTCAATCTAGGACATTTGCACCAGTTTGGGATGTTTTCAAAACCTCAACAGAAAAACTAGCAAGCTGTCATTTGGATCTTGTGCGGAGATTACAAGAGCTAATAAAAGAAGTTCACAAGTATGGAGATGAACAAATCAAAGCTTATAAAAAGGTTACTAATTTTTTTCTTATCCATGTCCAATGACTTGTTAACATTAAAATTAAAATGGTTTGGTTTTGACAACCGTGTGATATTTGGCAGACTAAAGAAGATGTTTCAGGAACGTTGGAAGCAGTGCAAAATATTCAAAGTATCACTCAGGCCTTACAGAAATCAAAGGAAAACTACAATGCGAAGTGTCTTGAACAGGAACGTTTGAAAAAGGAAGGAGCAACACAGAGAGAAGTTGATAAGGTAGTTCTGTGACATCTTACTTTAATTCACTGTGTTGTAAATCGGTAACACATTCACCTTGTATTAGTAAGTTAAATGTTCCGAAAGAGCTAAAAGTAATTAAAAGTAGCAGTTGTGGCTATTTCATAATGTGCAAGATATTTTGAATACCTAGTTATGTTTTGTTTACACTTACTTCCTTATCTATTCTAACTGCACTGCAGTTCTAATTCTTTATTTTGTAAATACCTGCATCATATGGCAATTTTGTTTAGTGGCTTTTACAGAAATTGTGTGTAATTGTTTCAACATCTGTTATGTTTTTGGATAAATTTCCTTAGATAAATACACAAACACTCAATGCCCTTGTTATTGACTTAACAAGTAGGAGGTTTTGTGTGATCCCTTCAGTAACACAAAGTAGCTAATCACACAGGTATTTGAAGTCTGTTCCATTGAGAACAAAAACAAGTTAACGTTGCTTTCAGTGTTAACTTAAAAGGTTCCAATTTCATGGACCAAAAACACAAGGGATGAGTATCTTGATGTTGTGTTTAGTACTATCCTTGGGTTACAGAGGAGATTGATCCATTCACAGAATCACGAAATGGCTAAGGTTGGAAGGGACCTGTGGAGCTTATTCTGTCCCACCCTGCTGTGCAAGCAGGGCCGCCTACAGCCAGTTGCCCAGGACCATGTCCAGATGGCTTTCAAATATCTCCAAGGGTGGAGACTCTGCAACCTTTCTGGACAGCACGTGCCAGGGCTCAGTCACCTTCACAGGAAAGAAGTGTTTCCTAATGTTAAGAGAGAGCCTCCTATTTTTCAGTTTATGCCCATTGCCTCTGGTCCTGTCATTGGGCACCACTAGAAAGAGCCTGGCTCTGTCTGCTGTGTAGCCTCCCTTCAGGTATTTGTACCTAATGATAAGATCCTCCCTAAGCCTTCTCATCTCCAGACTGCACAATCCCAGCTCTCTCAGCCTTTCCTCATAGGGCGGATGCTCCAGTCCCTTCGTCATCTTAGCAGCCCTTTACTGGACTCTCTCCAGTATGTCCATGTCTTTCTTGTAATGGACAACCCATAACTGGACACAGTACTTCAGATGTGACCTCACTAGTGCTGAGGAGAGGGGAAAGATCACCTCCTTTTACCTGCTGATGTCACTGTAACTTTTTGCTGTTTTCACAAAACTAAGTAGTAGAGGAAGGAGGTCGTGTTTCCCTGTCTCTAACTATGTCTTTTTAAATCTTGATACCTCTACGTATTTCACTTACCTGATCTGTGTAGGACTCTTCTTGTTGGAATAGTCTTACTGCCTTTTATACTGCTACCTAATGGAGTGGATAGAGTTCGTTATTGTCTTTTCACTGACAAAAGTGATCCTGTTGATCATGTTCTGATTGTTTTATCTTTGATATAAATCTAGCTTTTTTTTTCCTAGCTTCTATCTCAAATGACAGTCAATGTTGGATTCTAGACACGAATCAGAAATAAGTGAGTTAGCAGATGTTTTCCTGCCAGTCTGTTCAAAATATAATTTTTCTGAGTTCTTGTACATAGATTGAAACTTTTCAGTTGGAAAGGCTGCCTGGACTTGTTTTTAAGATATAACATGATCCTTGTTGAGTTGGAAAGAAAAAAATGTTCAGTCTGACTGATGTCTACATGAGAAGGGAGTAAGAGGAAGCACTACAGGATGAAGGCCATTTTTTACTGTTTTATGCACCTTCCCTAGAAACTTCTGTTTGAACAATTGGGACATAGTTGAATGCTCTGCAAGTACTTAAGAAATGCTTCCGGTGGGAGCAGGTAACCATGACCATCACATCTCTTCAGTCATGTCTTTATTCAAATTTACACTTGTAATTTCAGAAATGTGGTGACAAAGATTGTATTTATTTTTTCTTTGGCAGAGAATAGGTTTATTACTTTTAGTACAACATAAAAACTATTTTCTATCAACATCACAGAATAACTGCTTTATCAGAAAGCAGGGGATCCTCACTAATATGCAAAGAGCTTGTCACAAAGCCAAATATTTGGAAAAATACGTTATTGAAGAATCTGAGGAGGTATCTGAGATCTTGCAATTTTCATTGCAGCTGAAAGTTAGTGTTAACTTGTGTAATAATTTCCTGTTGTTCTCTGACATGTGAACTTCTCTATTTATAGTGACTTGACAAAAAATTCTTGACTGCTCCTTCTTTCACTTACTGTAAATCTGCTAAATAGAATTCTAGCAATTGCTGCACCTGAGAATAGACATATCCTGTTTTCAGAAGAGATTGCAAGTTAATCATACATTGTTCATGTGTTCTATCATTTTGTCCATCCTGCTGAGTAGTTGGTGTTTGTAGATGCTCTTCAGCACTTAACACTCAGATTCTGTTCATCATTAAACATGATTACAAGAGATGGAGAGTGTTTTGGTTTTGTTAAAATCTCACGAATATGGGGTTCAATAATGCTTTAAGAAAAAACTTATCTTTGAAGACTTTTAACTTGGCATTTCCTTCCTTTTCAGTGATTAAGTTTGGAATCATCTTACTGCCAAGCAGTCAATTATTTTTAAAAGCAAGTATTCATAGAACACCTTGTACTTTCAGCATAGCAAATGGCATTTGGGAAACAAGCTAGGACAGTTTTCTTCTTGGTAATCCCCCTATGTGAATGTGCAAGAGTGAGAATCAGGAAGTAAAATTCAGGACAAGTAACTGATGGATTTGTTACAACCTGTCATGTTGTCCTTTTACTGCCTGAAGGATTCATACTCTTTATACAGTGAAGTATTTTCAGACTCTGTTATGCCGGGTTTAGAAGACTACGAGACTAAAATCTACCTAATCTTTCTTTGTAACTGGAAAAATGGAACTGTAGCTTTGGTTCCTCTTCCTTTGAAGTCCTGGTTGATGTTTCCCCAGGTGAACAAGTGCTAATGCTATACTGTTACTCATGATTTTCAGTTATTTTTCTCTTGGAAATTGCAGAATATAACTTTCTCTTTCCAGAGGGCATCTTTGTATTAATTAATTTGAAAGTTATAGATATTGGTCAGGTGTACAAGTCATTGCAAGTGAGAAATAGTTTCTGGTTTTACTGTGGGACAGATGAAATTAATTTGAAAGAGGGGAGGAAAGCTATTCAGAACTAGAACAAATAGTAAATATACAGCTGTCTTTACTGATGTCACTGACAATTCAGAAATACTTTTGAGTTACAACTGATGGGAAATTTCGATGAGATAAAGTAGGCATGTTGAAAAAGGAAGGGAGAAGAAAACCCTGGTGTTCAAGACCATTTTTATTTTCATTGGCTTTTAGCTTAGAAATAGCAAGAATATCAAAGGTTTGAAAAACTCCATCTTGTGTGCCATGCTGTAAACTTTGAAAATAACTTTCTCTGCCACAAACAATCGCTTCATTCAGTTTTGTTCTCCATGTAATATATGAATTTTCCTGTATTTTGCTCTGTCTTTTATGAGTATTAAACTCCCAGAAAGATGGTTTTGGTTATTAGCAACAAATAGTGGAAAAAAAAGATCAATAAATTATAAAGCCAAAAAGGACCTTTATAAACCAAACTGCATAAATCTGGCCATCAGTATGTTCTGCATTAACTTCACTTTCAAATATCAAAATCTTAAAATTTCCATTGATGTGACATCTGTACTTTTGAATTTTTTCCTCAGTTTCTAACAGAAAACTGCACCCTCTTGGGTTTTTTTACCATTGACTCTTTCAGAATTTTGCAAATAACTGTTTTCTTTGTGTTCCAACCCTGCTTTCTTCCAATTTTTCTGTTGCAGATCTAAATATTTGGAAAGAGCTGAGTAGTTAGTTTCATCAATACAAATTTGATTTCAAAATAAGTGTATTATAAATTTGTCATTGCTGATAAGGGGCATGAATTTAAATGAGGTCATTGCTTTGTTACCTTTTTATGAGGTTTATGTATAGCTTTAAACAGAAAACTCTAATGGCTTGAATCTGAGTTATTTGGTGCTGAAATTTTGTTATTTCACCTCACTGTTTTGATATACCCCAATATTTCTTATAGATCGTCCTAGGCTTGCTTTTAATAGTGTCTTTAGAAACCTTGTATCAGATTGTATGTGTGACATTGGACACTTTTTTTGTACTGATCTACAGGCAGCAGTTAAATCAAAAAAAGCTACAGATACCTATAAACTATATGTGGAGAAATATGCTTCATTTAAATCTGATTTTGAACAGAAAATGACAGAAACTGCCCAGGTAAGTTATGTTAAATGAGTTACCTTTAAAATAGATTAATATATGCCATTTAATCTCTGAAGACATCTGAAGTCAAAGCTTTTGAAAAATTGGTTCAAGATAGAATGATCTCCTTTGGAAACTGATATGAACACTGACCATGCATGTTTTGATGACATTGTCCTTGAATGATGCAGTTTGAGCACTAGCACTCTAGAAAGACTTTTAGAAGAAATTTTTAGGAAGAAAAAATACTTCTAGAAGTAGTGTAGGTGCATCGTGATCATGTGGGAAATCCTGTGAATTGTTGGGACACCCAGAACTCAGTCATAGGAGTTTTAATATTGGGATGTATCATGTTTTTTTCATTATCATTCTGGCAAGACATGTTAGTTACAGTTTGTTAAAGCATCTTCCCAGGGTTTACCTGAGATTGTGAAAAGCCCTTAGATCTGTTCAAGTTTCTGTTCTGTTTTTTTTTTTTTTTTTAAGACTTTTAATCTATATTCCAGAGGACATCAAGTTCTCTGTATCATTGCATGTGCTGTTGCTTGTTGCATTTTAAAGTTTCTTTTTCAAATCTGTAGATAGCAGACTTTTTTCCACTGTCCTAGATTTCAGAAAGCAAATTTCATCATTTCTGCTTGTAGTAGTAATAGTTGAGGACTGGTTGGCATATTTATTTGTATATGTTTCTTGGTTTAGTAAAGGTTTTACAAGATAGGAATTTTCTTTTTGGATGAAAATTCTTTGATCTTTTCATTAGTTTCAAAGATTAATTTTTAGACGTAGATGGAATTATTACGGAGATTCAGTCATACTTGTATTTTTAACATATAAGTGGGAAAATGTTAGGGTTTTCCTGAACTCCTTGGAAATTAAGATTTCACGGCATGGGGATTGTGTAGGTTGACATGTAAAAAGCTGCTCTGTTCTAAACTGTGAACAGCTTTAGTACTTTCAGAACTTCGTTAGAATTTTATCTAGTTCATCTCTGAATGGATACTTAACACAGCTGTTAGAGAAAGGATAACACATACATCACATACCAGAACTCTACCCTTCACCCTCTAGTCCAGGCATTTGGAACAAAGAACGGCTCATGCATGCTACTGCAAAATTCTTTTAACACGACTGTTACATTAGGAGTCTTGACAACCTTTCCTTGAAGAGTTCGCAGAAGGCACCTTTTTGTGCAGTATCCTGACTCAGTTCTGGTTGAAGGAGCTGTACTTCCTCTGCTTTGCTTTTCAATTTGAGTTAAGTTTGGTTATGTACATTATTTTTCTGTCCTTTTAAAAAGTCTGTGACTTTTAAATACCTTTTTTTTAAATTGTGGAGTGTAAAACAGTGATGATAGCAGTTACTCAATGATATAAAAAGGCTTTATTAAAAATAAAAGATCAGCAAGAAAATTCATGGGTACCATGGTCTGGACCATAAGGCTTGTTGTACTTATCTCTCATCTCTGATGTGTGAAGCTGTGTTTTCAATAAATATTTGAAGTTAGTATTGCTGTCAAAAGTAGCAGTTGTCCTATTCCATGCTTCTTCCTTTGTCAAGTATTTGTGTGAGGAACTACCTTGTAGAACTAATCCAGCTAAAACTAATGTATGAAGGAACATTGTCTTTAACCCAGAAGAGACCTGCAGTCTGGTTTATTAAAAGATCACATGAGCATTTGCGTTGTCATGAAGGCAGAGGCAATGTGGTACCCAGGGTAGAGAATTACATCTTTAAGCTGATTTAACGTGTGACACACTGGCCTGGACTCACTTGTGTATGTGTCCACCTTATACCTTTACATCTGCTGGCTTAGCATTGTGTGTCTCTCACTGTAACTTAAAATGTTTGCATATCAGGTATCCCTAGGTGGTTTGACTGGGATTAGGATTGGAACTGGCATGTGTGATTATGGTCACTTGAGAATTTGGGGACTAGGCAACATTTAACTGATACGTATCTTTAAATGATTCTTGGAAACAAGTATGACAGAATAACAACAAAAGAATCATTGAAGTGTAACATTCCTCCTGGAGAGTTTCCAAAAATAAAAGTAGATGGAATCAAACTGACATGTGAACACATACTGCTGCTACCCAAAATTGTAACTTTTTGGTAGTGTTCCTATTCATGTAACTATTATATTTGCTCAGTAAGCATTCCAGTAACTCCATCATTGTGTGATTTGTATAAATTGTAGTGCAGTCTGACTTCTGCTGTAGACCCCACTTTTTGCTACAAAGAAATCAAGTAATACCAGAAAAAATACTGAAATGTTCCGTTTGTTTGTCTCAAGTCGTATACAAGTGTGGCTCTTCTGGATCAAGAAGTTCCTGCCCTGTTTGTTATTTCCGTTGCTCTGGAAGTTACTGAACCCTCATTGAAACAGATCCTGTGGATGCTTCTGATCCACTGCAGAGCAAGTTTAGTCAGGTTGCTTTAAATCTTTATTTAGTCTCACAAAAGCTGTCTGCTGTCTATTCCTTACCTTACAAGAAGGAGACTGTGTTTATAGCAGTTGGCTTATTGCTCTCTGAAACAATGAGAAAAAATTTAACAAATATGGCTTCAATAAGGTGGCCTTGCTAAATCTCACTGTAAACTTGTCCCCAGTGAGCAAGAAGGCTGTGAGTAATGAAAAGGAATTCTTGTTTAGAATGGACAGAATATAAACATGAAGAGTATTTGAAATGGATTTTATTGTCAGTGAAATAGTGAAGGAAAATGTAGGGGCTTCCAGCAAGTGAACTAGCTGGGCTTTTCATTACATACTAAAAAAAAATAAATAATCCGTTTGGACAATCCACTGTGATAAAAGAATGAGAGAAGTAATGGCTTATTTTGTGTCAAGAGACAGAATATGAAGGTGCTCTTTGTTCAGCTTTCTGATTTGTGTTATTAGGTAGGTATTACATATTTAAACCAGGCTGAGATGTAGAGAGAGGGGAAAAAAATCTTTTTACTATATCTGATGCTACAGCTTTTGGGCTGCTTTGTTTTTTTGGTGTTTCTTTCGGATTTTGATTGGGGTGTTGGGGCGGGGGCAGGAGGCAGTTAGGATCTTTTTGGTTTGAATTGAGTTAACATTCATTTCAGTGTATCTTTTTAAAATGGACCTATCTTTCAATAGTGAAAGTAAATAAATTGGTTAATGATTATATCTGTGATACGAATAATGTGGTTGTATTATAGCACCTAACTTTATTCTTTAATCAGAACCTCTTTATATTATGTATTATACAAGACCAAGATGGCTCTACTTCAAAGACTTTAGATCTTAAATATAAAACAATAAACAAGAAAGAAGGGAACAATTGTGGGAGAGGGATGCTTTCCACTGACATAAGAGACAAAAAAAATCTCTGAATGGCCAACTGTTTTGATATGCATTATAGAGAATAATTTAAAGGAGACTGGTACCTCTGTTCTGCAAAGTTTTATGAGGAGCTCAAACCAAACATGAAGGAAACATCGTTGGCATAATCTCAAAAGTTGGCTTTGTGTTTAGGTTAAAATTAGGTAGTGGAAACCAGCACGCATTGGAAGGACATGTTGTGTACGTGTGTTGAAGCCCCAGTGGTGACTGAGAGCAGATATTATAGAGATAGACAGTTTTGAAAGCAAAATAATACAGTTCATATAATAAAGCAATCAGTAAAAGAAGTAACATCACAGAGTAGGCTACAGAGGATGACCATATGCTCTGTAATTAAGAGGAAGGCTGCTGGAGGAAAAAAAAAATTAATCTCCTTGATTGATGGCTAGAGAGGTATGTAAGTATGGCAAAAGAAAGATGAAGAATGTAGAAGTTAGAAATATTTCACTTGTCTGTATGGAGCTATGTTTGTGAATCAGAGTAGCAGGAGGTGTGAAATGTGAAGAGATGGTATTCAGAGAACCCTGTACAAATTAGAGAGAGGATTAAGTGGTGCTCCAAAGTTTGGACACACTTGAAAGGTCAGTTACAGAAATAGGAAGAGAAGTAGGAAAGAGTAGGAGTAAACAAAGATTTCAAGACAATTATGGTTCACTGTTGGGGAGGATGAGGACACTTTTTGTTCTGATCTTTGGCTAGGAAGGCATCACTGAAAACATTGGAAGTGATTTTAAAATGGCTGTCAGCTGGAAGTCTGGGTAAAATGGAACAAACTGCAAAGATTATGTATGGCGAGTTTAAAGCTCAAAGTAATCTTATTTAAAGAATCAAAGGATATATACTTAACCAGAAAAAGAGAAAGCATGTGTGTATTGTGAGCAGGAGGAGAGGATGGTAAGAAGGAAGTGCAAAACAGATTCAGAAAGAAGATTTCTGGGTTTACCGGAAAAAACGAGACACTTCAGTAATGGAGAAAACATTTTTTTGTTGCGTTGTTTGGGTTTTTTTAAACCTCCTCTAACCATATTTTCTTTTGGTAGAAGTAGGTCAGATTTTTTTTGAAAAATCAAGATAGATGAAAGTTTAAAGAGTAAGCAAAAAAATTGGATAATGATTCTAAAAGGATATATTATGTTTTGAAGTACATTATTTCATAACTCTGAATTCCACACCTTCCTTTCTTAAACATTGTAACTACCATGATCAAAATCTGAAAAGAATTTTTTTTTTCATTTAGTGTATTTAATTATTAAAGTCTAAGGTTTAGTATTTCAAGAAATATTTTCATTATGATTTATTGCTTGTATTGGTTTACAGAAATTTCAAGACATTGAAGAAACGCACCTTCTTCGTATGAAAGAGATTATAGAATCATTGTCAAATACCATAAAAGAAATCCATTTACAAATAGGAGAGGTAATTGTTATATTATCATTTGTTTGTTTGGATTATGCTACATATTTTTCTATCTGTTAAATGGAACATTTCTTACTGTGTTTGTGGTAATTACAAGATCATCTTTCAAATGATGGTAAATTCAACATAAGCTCAAATTTTTATGGCTTCCTGTTGCATTTAAAAGTTCAGTATCACAAAATTTACAAAAGGAGTCTGAATAAATTTTGTCTTAACAGAAAACAAAATATTTTGACAATTTGAAGAATTTTTAGTGTATTTTAAAGTTCTGTTCCCTAGATATTAAATTAGCACTCATTTCACAGATAGTTGGGGTACCGGGATACTTGTGCCTTTCTTTGACTAAAACTTGAAACTCTGAAAAGTTTCCAAATTTTTTATACACTTTGGGCTTTATGAGCAAAAGATCTTCAGTAACAGAAGCCTTTATAGAATCTTTTCTTTAGATGGAAGTTGGTTTAATTAATAATCCTTATAAGTAGTCCTTAATTTTATATGTTTTGAAGTGTAGTTTTATTTGCATACACTTAGAGTCACTATTTTCCTCAGTTTTGAGGTTTTCTGTGATGGTCACAAGGGTCACATTATTTATTTCTAAAGCATATACGTACTGCCTTGTTGGAAAAACTTCTTATTAACAACATGTGGTTGTTCCTTTATCTGAACAAAAGCATTACAACATTAATGCTTTTACTCAAGCAGGTGGGAGCTGTGATAATACAGTCGTAACAGTTCACACCCTTAACTGTTGCCGGCTTAAGAAGACTGGTTGTCTTCCTGACATTGTAATGGGATGTGTTGCAGACAAATTCAGAAAATTATGTATACACAAGTCATTTAGATGGAAGGAGATCCTAGACCCCATCTTCAAGCTGTATTCTTTCATTCCTAATTTGTATCTGTATTGTACACATACTCGCTAATACTAAAGCAAAGAAAGGATTTCCTTGATAAAAATGCCTGTTGATTTCTGGAAACCCTGTAATATATTTTAGAGGCAAGTATTTTGAACCTTAACTTTAGAGAAAACCACTTTTTAAAGTTCATTACATTCTTTCAATTAATTATTTTTAAATTCCTTTTTTGTGTGGTGTGGGTTTTTTTTGAAGGTGCACGAAGAGTTTATTAACAACATGACAAATACTACAGTTGAGAGTTTAATACAGAAATTTGCTGAGTCAAAAGGAACTGGCAAGGAAAGACCTGGTAAGAGATTGAAAATAATAGAGTAGGAAATGTTAATTTAAAAACTGTAGATTTCCACTCCTAGTAAAAGGTCAAACTCCTATTTGTTAATGTGTTATTTTTTTAATGTACTTACAGTTTCAAATTCTCAGAATTCATTAGCTTTGATATTAAATGGTTCATAGAAATTGATAACAATTTGTTATGTATGTGTAGTATTTCTGTTCATAAAGCACAGCAGGTTTTAGCTCTTGAGTACCTCTATGCAGACCTTCAAGAAAGCTTTTAAACTACACTGTTTCTTGCACAAACTGTATGTTGCCTGCTATGTGTTTCTGCAAAATTCTGAAATTATATTTCAAAACTTTTATTTAATATAAATTTATGGATATATTGAGAACAGATGTCTATAAAGCTGCTTATTGAACTGTTGGAACAGTTGCATCAGTTTACTTGGTTAGCTTACAAAATTATCCATTTTAATAGATCGTATGTAGATTGGTTCTTTACTAAGCAGCAAGTTGAGTAGTACTTCCTGAAAGTACTGCTTGTTGGGTGTGGTGTACAAGACTTTCCTGGGCTGGCGTAAAAAGACAATCTCGCAGTACTGTGTATCTAGCGTTATAGGAAAAATAAAAGAGTTCACTGTAACATCTGGGCATGAATACACAGTCACAAAGTGTGTGAATACAGGAGTTCAGTAGTACTGCTTTCTGTTTTCTTCAGCACTGGGAGTCCTGACTAGCATCTCTGTCTTCTAGTATGTTTTTTTCAGAGCAAGGATGTACATAACAGAGTAGATCTGGAGAATTTATATTAAATTGTTAAATATCTTACAATACCTCTGTGAAGTGTTTTTAACATAACATTCTTTCATATTCTTGCTGTGATCTGCTAATGCTAATATCCAAGTGGGCTGAGGTAAGATTGTGTATGGAACAATTTTTTAATGTTTTCTGTGTATTTTGCAATTTTTCAGTAAATACTAAGAAAGAAAAAGTATGAACTTGAGGGGTTCAAGTTCAGTTGGTCTGAAATCAGGACAAAGACATGTGAGAACTCATTGTTTAGACCTCTTTGACTAGATGTTGCCGAGATATCATGGCTGGGGATCTCCATCTTGCATTTAGGATTCTGACTCCCTGGGCTACAAAGACTCTTGCTAACATATCGTAGAGCATTGTGCACTTCAAGTCATCCATGGTATTAATGTAGTTCTTTGTTAGACAACGTAGTAATTATGAGAAAAGTTGCATTTGACTTTTTAATTTAGTGGGAGAAGTTATACACTGTACTTACTTGCTGCTTTACAGAGTTTTTCAAATCCCATTTGAATACTCTGGGGCCAAATAAAAACTTTTGCGATAGCAGATTTCATTTCTTCAACTCTTTTAATAGCAAAGTGTTCTAAGGAAAGATAGTGTGTTTATTGTGGAAATGTATGCACCTTGAATTTTCTTTTACAGTGTTAAATTATTGTACCAATATCAACTTTGTAAAGCAGTCATAGTGTAGAGGGAAAGCACAGGCAAATTCAGCAATACAGGATACAAATTCAAAAGAAGTTGTGAAGTGTCAAAGGCTAGAAACATAGGCCCCTAGCGATATTTGTTATGGTTACTGCTTCTATTATATTCATTTTATTAGAATCATACAACTTTCATAATTACAAAGATTTGGAAGGCGAGGTAAGGTATCAGCCTTCTAAGAATGAGATGGAAATATCCAGTGTGGTAAGGACTGCTTTTTCTTGATTAAAAAAATATTTTCCTGTGTTTGAGAACTGTTCTTAATAGCAAGGTATTTTAGCTCATGGAGCCAATGTTGGAAGTCTTTCTGTGTGATGTGTTTATTAATTAGACTGGAGAAAAGAGGTGGCTCCTCAGAGAAATCTTAAACATTCAATATAAAAATGATACTGACTTGGTCTACAAAACAAATGTAGAAAAAATGTCTTAAGGATGTCACTGTTGCTTAAGATTCCAGTCCTAAATCTGTTTGAAGGAAATACTTTAAAATTCCCCACAACTATGTAGTCCTTCTCCCTTCTGTATTGTTTGTGGGTTAGTACACTAAGTTAGGTGGTAGGCCACACTCTGAAATACTGAATTTTGAAAACAAAATAAGCTAAAAAGGTAAGCCATAACAAAATATTTTTGTTTATTTCAGTATATTCTAGCTATAGTTATAGTTCTTCATAGCAGAGTTCACTTGCTTTTTTTTATATCTGTTAAAATAATGTCACCATTTAAGGCTGGACCTGCGCTTAAAGCGGGTGGCAGATGCTCTCTGTTAGCCCTGTCCTTTCCCAGAGGAGGAAGGAGAAGAGAAAGGGAGAGACTTACGGGTTGGAAATTTAAAACAAATTTTAATAAAACAATAACACTGAAAGGGGTATAAATAATGTTAAAACTAATACTACT
>NW_009598065.1:383-999 GCF_000690535.1 Cariama cristata | reverse complement strand
GATCCTGCGTTAGGTTTTATCAGTCGGGATTTGGGGGCTCCTCTCCATCCCTTTTTTTTTTTTTCCCCAAGTTTATGTATCATATATATATATATTTAGACTTGGGATAAAGACACAGGCCACTGGATAAGATACGGACTTCAAAGTTACAGAAAGGGAAAAGAAAGGAGAAAAGAGGAGTCTGAGAAGGAAAAAAATAGCCGTGAAAAAGGATGCTGGTGAACGTTGTAGGAAACAGTGGCAGAGAAGCGGGGGGACTGCATTGCATTGGCTTCTCTTTGGGCTTCAAGGGAAAATCTCCGAGCTTTGCTGGGGCGAGTTGCTTTAGAAACAGAAAGGTTTTTCTCTTTGGATTTCCTCCTGCCTCTGAGCTCGGTGGCCGTCGGGTCGCCGGTTTCTGCGGGTTTTCAAGCTTTGAGACCTGGGGGCAGCCCCTGACCCCCACGGGCGCGATGCTCAGGTCTCCTCTCGCATTCCTGGCTCAGCCAAACTGCCTTGCAGGTCAAGGCGAGTTTTACCTCTGTGAATGCAGAAAGGGGATCGCTCTCCTTCTTTCTCTCTAGAACCGAGAGACGCTAAGTACTGTTTGGGCTTTGATATTTACACTTTCCCAGAA
>NW_009598065.1:0-310 GCF_000690535.1 Cariama cristata | reverse complement strand
AAAAAAATAATAAATTAAAGAACAAAAGAGGGAAAGGAGAGAGAAATAAAAATCAAAGACGGGGAAAGAAAAGGGAGAGAGAAAGGAGGAGAGAAAAGGGAGAGAGGGGGAGAAAGAAATATAAAGAGTGAGAGAAAGAGACCAAAAGAAACAAAGAAAGAGAGAAAGAGATGGGGAGGGAGAGAGAGAGAGAAAACGAGGGCGAGAGAATGAAGAGGAAAGAATAAAAAGTCCTACTCGGCTCAAATAAAGCAGCTCTCCCTCCCTTTTCCAATAAAACATCCCTTCTGCGGGCAGGGCACAGCACTGG
>NW_009598064.1:389-772 GCF_000690535.1 Cariama cristata | reverse complement strand
ACCCATACCCTCCCAGTACTCCCTCCCAGTACCCATAACCTGCCCAGTACCCATACCTGCCCAGTACACCCTCCCGGTACCCATATAACCCCCACCCCATACCCACGTACTCCCAGTGCCCCCAGTGCCCCGGTACCAGTGAGGTAGTTGTAGCAGTCGGTGTAGCCCTCCCGGTATGGGTCGCACTTCTCCACGGCCAGGCTGCCGTCGCTGGTGGTGGTGGCGAAGATGGCGGCGCCGTGGCGCACCAAGGCCACGCACACCCCCGTGTCGTTGCACGAGGCCGCGCAGTGCAGTGGCGTCCTGGCACCAGCGGAAGGGGAGGAATTTTGGGGGGATGAGGACGAAGGGGATGGGGGGGTCCCCCCGCGACTGGGCGAGGC
>NW_009598064.1:0-202 GCF_000690535.1 Cariama cristata | reverse complement strand
CCCCAGGGGTGGGGGGGGGTGCAGGTTATTGAAGTCCTTGTCCCCCTCTGTCCCCGTCCCAAATCACCCGAGGCTCTGAGGGGTTAGTGGGGTCCCCATCCCTGTTCCTCTCTGGCTGTGGGGTTCTGGGGGGGTCCCAGGTGTCCCCACCCCTCCATGTCTACAGTGTCCTCAGGCCCCACCTACTGTCCCCCATGCCCCC
>NW_009598063.1:0-2740 GCF_000690535.1 Cariama cristata | reverse complement strand
GGGGCGGTGATGGCCAGCCTGGCCGCCCAGGACTCCTACCTGCAGGGCTTGGCGAGGAAGGTCTGCGTGCAGCACCCCCCGGAGTCGCGGAAGAGGAAGTTTGGTAATGGAACTGTAATGCTTCGGCTGCTGTCCCTCCTGGCTGATTTGTGGGAGTTTGGGCTTGTGACAGCCGTACCTCCATGGGGTGCGTGGTCCGGGGGAGTGGCGTTGTGCCTTTCCTTAACAAAAAACAACCTCTGCTGAAACACGAGGTTCCTGAACACGTTGTGCAGGTTGCACTGTTAGCCGTGGGAATCGGTGGTCTCCATTCACTTTTGTACACGGTGTGATTGCATGTGGGAGAACTGGGATTTTACTGAAGTGTGCAAGCATGTTTGGTCTGTTTAAATAAATCCTAAAATGTGTAATTTTTGGAAGACTGAGATATGCCATTGCAATGCTGGAGCTTTAGTCTTCAGTAATAACTGAATGTTATGAAGTAGGAATGTAGTGTTGTCCTGTTTTATCTAATTTGATTTGGCCTTCTAGTGTCTAAGCCAGGCCAGCCTGAGGATGCTGGCAGACAGCTCAAGAAAAAAAGAAAGAAGCTCAGGAAGCAAGCCGAGAAGACAAATGCTCCTTCAGTCAAACAAGTGGTCTCTAACACCAACAAACCTACGCCAGGGCAGAAAGCAGCCTCTCAAGCCAGCAAATCATCTCCACAGGGTGTTACACAGAGCAGAAATGAGAGTTTGGTTACAGGTAAGAATACCAGCATTGCCATGGTCTGGTTGAAGTTACCTGAGCTGAAGTGGCTGCTTTTCAGTTGTTTCACACATGTATCATTTGGAAAGCCTTTAAGAAGTTCAGCTGAATTGGAAACACCTTTCCTTACTCCATGTGTCTTAAAAGCTTTTGCATATGTACATACATTTGTAACATCACCACTGGATGGCTCTCTGGAAATAGCATTTAAACTGAATCACAGACTCTTTATGTATTTGGGTAACTTGTGGGAATTGTTGTGTGGATACAGTCTCTGTCTTGCCAGGCCAGCTTTCTGTTATGAATCTGAAAAGCCTGACGGCAAAGAAAATATGTCTTTAGCATCTTTGTTTCCACTAGCTTGGTACTTCACTTCTGGCCTGTTAGGCAGCCACAGGGCATGCCGGGCCACTCTGGCTGGCAACGTTGAATGATAATGTGGATAGAAAGGGAGGAATTCTAAAGAAACCAATGAAATGGAGACTCTTGGTTTGTTTAGATTTTCCATTCTATTCACAGCATCAGAGAGTTCTCAGAGCTTTTCCCATAGTCATATTCCCATAGCTTCTGTTTAGCTAGTGTTGTCTTTTAAGTATTTTTATTTTCTTCCTCTCGTTTTCAGGGAGCAAAAGTGAACTGGGTTCCCCTTCTTTTTCTGCGATGAATCTCTTGCGTCAGAGACTGCATGAGAAGATTAAAAAAGCTTCTGGACAAGTATGAGAACTCTTAATATGTATCCGTATGGGTGTTTATGCAATATAAATTTTCTCTAGCCTCCCAGGGGATGTGGGGCCAGGACTATGATCTTACAAGACTCAGGGTTTGAGCTAATTTCATCTCCTAAGGAAGTGCCTGTAGGTGTTGCTGGGAGACCTGTTTGTATTCTCTGGTCTGGAAAAACCAGGTAGGGCCTGGCTTGAAGTACGCCTCTGGTGATTTTTAGGAAAAAGAAAAACACTAAGAAGCTGAAAGAGAACATAACTATGGTATGTTGAGGGAGAGTAAAGGGTTTGAAATGCTTTTACTGTGTTTAGTATCTCTAAAAGCTGAGACCACAGCTTCTTGTCACAAGTAGTGCGTTTCTCAGGAGAAGTTTGAAATCAGGAACTTGAGGACATCCCACTTTTAATTCTCCTCTATCCCTTTAAGGCTCCTGATTCTTGTCCATGCTTCTTCTTAGGATGATGCCAAAGAATTACCCCCTGCAGTCCTGGAAAAGAGGCAGCGAAGGAAGTATGAGAGAGAGAGAAAGAAGCGCCGAAGAAAGGAATTGAAGATGAAGGCAAAAATGGAGAAGAAAGAAACTGAGGAGGTACCGGTAGAGCCAGAAAGCAAAAAGGAGGAGAGCACAGCTGAGATTGTCTTTAACAGGGTCGAAGTCCATGAAGAGAATGAGTTGGGCAAGATCCAGAAGAAGAAAGAGAAGAGGAAAGCAGTGAAAGGGAATATCACTCCTCTGACGGGCAAAAACTACAAGCAGCTGCTCAACAGGCTGGAGACCAGGAAGAATAAGCTGGAGGAACTCAAGGATAAGGACCAGAAGAAAGCACAGGAGCTAGAGAACAAGATGAAATGGACAAATGTTCTCTATAAGGCAGAAGGCGTGAAGATTCGTGACAACGAGGAGCGTCTGAAAGAAGCTCTGAAGCGTAAGGAGAAGCGTAAAGCGCAACGCCAAAGGCAGTGGGAGAAGCGGACAGAAAAAGTGGTGGAAAAGATGCAACAGCGGCAGGAAAAGCGTCGAAAGAACATTCAGAAGAAGAAGAAGGATAGGATAGAAAAGAAGAAAGCCAGGGCCCGGAAGAAAGGCCGGGTTCTGCCAGAGGACTTGAAAAAAGCTGGCTTAAAGTGAGAGTGAGGCAGCTGGTCCTTGCAGCCTGGGAGTGGAAGTTCTGCTTGTGGGGGTCAGTCATGAACTGTTACAGAGTGGACCCTCCCTCCGCCTGAGGTGGCCGTGCTACTGCTGTCAGGGAGAAGGCAGCGCCCGAGGAAA
>NW_009598062.1:0-243 GCF_000690535.1 Cariama cristata | reverse complement strand
TTTTCTTTACGAGACGCGCAGGGGGGCTCAACTACACGAGCCCCCCACACACACTGGAAGAGGGGGAAGCGACAGTGCCAAAACCCCGAAACCCCACGTGTTTTCTAGGATTAAGCTAAAAAGCCTGGAGAGGGTCTGCGTGGATCCTGACACCCCTTGGGTGAAGAAGCTCCTGCAGGACCTCCCCAACCTGTAAGCTGCCCCCCCTCCACCTCCACCCCGCGCGAAAGGCGCTCCCGGCGG
>NW_009598061.1:0-2477 GCF_000690535.1 Cariama cristata | reverse complement strand
TGTGTAAAATTCAAAGTAGGTTATTAAAGTCCTTACCACGGGTAGACTCCCTCCTTTTAAGTTTTAATAGCATTTGTTCGTATTTATTTTCTGTAATTAGAGTAAAGCATTTTTCCCAACGGGGGTTCCACTTAGGCTGATGAATTTTATTTCTCTTTCCATTAATGACCCATGTTTATCATACTTCTAATTATTTTTAACTTTAAACAATATTCGGTCTCCTGGAGACGCCTCTGTGCTGCTTCCCAACGTCAACTTTCTTTTCCCATGGCCACGAAACCCACCAGGGTGAAGTTTCGAGGTAGAGCCAGGTCATATTTTTATGAACAATCTGATTTTATATTTGCTCAGCCCCCTTCGCTCCCGAAGATGCTGATTAGCAACCCGCGAAACAGGCTTGAAGCCCTTCAAACCTTTGCATCCATACCTTGTGCTGGCAAAAAACTGGTAAACAAAACGGTGTAAATCTTTATTTTATACTCACAACGTTTACACATTCATAAAAGATGAGGTTTCCAGCACCGGTTGTGGGTTTTGTTTGGGTTTTTTTTTCTTTTTTTTTCCCCTTTTCTCTCTCCAGCAACCTGGATGGGGAGGTTTGCTCGAGATGCTCTTGCGGAGCGCCTGCTTTTGCGGAGAAGCAAATTCAAATTATTTAATGTCACCTTTGATGGGCTCCGTGCAACTCCTTCGTATCGCCTTCGACAAAAGCAGACGCCAGAATACAGGGCGGAAAAAAAAAATAAATAAAAAAATCAGGAGAACGTATTTAATCTTTAGGCAGACAATGCAGGAAACTATGAGGTCAAATTTTGGTGTCCCAAAAAAATGCACATGTGTAACTGTTTGACTGAGCAGCATAAATTATTGGCCAGCCGCATCAGCTGCAAAAATAAAGTAGAAGAGGGGGGGGGGAAACAAAAAAAAATCAAACCCGGAGGGGGGGGGGGAAGAAGCGATATAATACAAAATTGCATTGGTCTTTAATTTCATCACCTATAAATGAGAAAATATTGGCTCCCATACTAAAGTTTTATTCTTTGCTTATAAATATTATGTGGAATTTTCGTTGGATATCATAAAAGGGAACGATTTCTATCAAACTGTTTTAAAAAGACCTATGCAGATAACACAAATAGAGGCAATAAAGTCGCGAATAGCTTTCCAGGGGAACCAAATGGCGCCTGCAGCCTGCGAAAGCCTTTCCCGTGCTGGGGAAGGGGGCACACGGACCAGGATTAGGCACTTTTAGGCTTTTTCGGCCTAAGACATTGAAACTTGTCCCACTTGATGCGGAGAGAAGACCCGCAAGGCTCTTGAAAGTTAAGTCGAGGGGGAATTTTACAGCCCTGCTTTTGAAAATCTTTGGGAAAACAGGTTTGCAGACGTGAGAATATTTAAGCAGGACTTTGCTCTAAACCGTTACAAATCACCCCAAACGGTCAAGTTCCACTTTCTCTGCTCCAATGTACTTTTTTTTTTTTTCCACGATCTTGCTCCCATTTCTTTCCCCTCTTCATTTTCTTTTTTTCCCTTCTCTTTCTTTTTTTTTTTGTCCCATTCTTTTTCTTCCTCCCCTCTCTCTCTCTCTCTCTTTTTTTTTTTTAAATGAAAGGTGGCGTTTTCTTTTTGTTTCCCTTGAAAGTGACTCTGAACCCGTCTCTTTCTAATCGTAATGATCTTGAAATTCCGGGCTCTCTCCCTTTTTATTTATTTATTCGCCATTGCCCCAATCCGCCGCTTCACCTCAAATCAGAGTTCACCCACCAGCACTGCAACACGCCGGGGAAAACGATGAAAAAACCCAAAACCCTGCGGAGCTTGATGAGTATATGATTTAGAAAATAATAAAGAAAAGAAAGTTGGGGGCGGAAGGCACGATAACCACGGAGGTTTAAATTGCGTCGTATTTAAGGCAGCAAACCTTGGTCGGAGATTTAAAATTTGAAAGAAAACAACAACTCGAGTTGCCATCGCAGCGAGTTGTGCCACGGAAGAGAAGGGAGGAAATATTGGAGAGAAAAGTAACTTTCCTCGTGAAATCACCCCGGGAAAAAAATGAAAATCAAATAAAATCCGACCAAATCGGGAAAGTTTCACTTCGCAAAGCCGCCTGCACGATATTTACTGAGTCCCAGGATGGAATTTTTTATTTTTTTTTTTCCCCCCACCTCCCCTCAGTAGATATTCCCTGGAGAGAAAGGAGGGGAGACAGACAGACAGGAGGGGAGAAACCCCACCACCCCACCCCACTCTTGCAGTTCACCTCCTAAAAGTCGCTCCCTTCTCACAAATTCGACCCCTCTTTTTTCCTTGCCACGAGGAATATATTTTTTTTTTTTCTCTTTCCCCCCCTACACCACACCACACGTGCCATTTTAGCCCAGAAACTTAAGACAGTTCGGGAGTGAAAGTGGATAATTAAAAAAAGCTGTCTTCGCAGAGTCAGGGAAGGCGAAGTCGCTTTGCTGCGGGGG
>NW_009598060.1:9939-21719 GCF_000690535.1 Cariama cristata | reverse complement strand
GGGGTCAGGGCTCCACCTCAGCGCTGCCATTGTGCCATGGAGTCCCGCAGTTGAAAGCTGGATTCAGTATTTTAGGTGGCTTTAAGGGACCGGATTATCCAGCCGAGTCCTGTTGCTTCTCCCCCCAGATTCTGTCTGACAGCAGCAGCCGGCGTGAGAACTGCCCCATGTCCCATCACTTACTCCCAAGAAGTCTGAGCTGCACCCTGAAATGACCTTAGTACCTGTGTCTCAATAGTGTGAGTTCGTTAAAAAAATTCCCTTTATTAAATCTGTTTTTTCTTTCCACTGTCAAGGACTATTTTCCTAGTTATAGAGAGGCCTCTGACCCCCCAAAAAAAAGGCCCAGAGCAACCCTACATCATGTGATTCTGTGTCTTGTTTTCAAGGCCTCTTTGTGCAGACCAACTCCCATCAACACCCAGAGGGCAGTCAGCTGAGGCGATGGTGTTTACTCATTCACATTTATTCATTCACACAAGTGAAACTACATATAGAAAGTAAAACCATCCAATAAAAATATATTCTGAGTTCTGAACAATTTATACAAGCCATTAAAATTTTCACCTCGCACCTTTAAAACAGATCCTGTATAAGAACAATACTAACTGCTTATTAGCAAGGAGCTTTTCTAGGGGAATCGTGCTCAGGCTCAAGGTACAACTTTCTACAAGAGAGAAGCGCTTACAAGTAATTAATGTTGGTTCTTGAGCGACGGTAGGCATCCTGCGGTAAGGGAGTTACCGTTCCACGAGGAGGGACCTGCGCTGCGGAGAGGGACAGCAGCAACGGTCCAGGCCCGAGCCCTGGTGCTCCACAGCCGCCGGTTCTTCCCGTCAGGGATCGGCACACTCGCCGTCGGGAGCGTTTGAGCCTGGCTTGCCCTCTGCACGAGGAGCTGGGAGCCCATCTCCACGCGTGCACTCGCCAGAACCGTTTCTGAATCTGCCGCTTTCTAGGGAGAAAGACAAACAGCGAGGGGTGAACCGTAGGTCCCGCTGGCCAACAGGCACGTCTTCAAACGGAGCACGTCCGGGTATCAGCGGGTGACCTTCTGGTGAGAAGTACCTCGCTAACCGCAGCTCAGCCTTCTCTTAAGAACCACTCCTGCGTGCCTGACGGGCCGCGGGTGGAGGAGAAAGCCTTCGGAACGCCGCCTCACCTGTCTCAGCAGAGACATAGACCTCCTCCCAGGTATAATCACCCAGGTTCACAGGCTGCTTCAGCCAACCGTCCTCTGCCAACATTGCCAGAGTCATGCGCTGCTCGGGAAGAGGGTGCAAGAGCCCAGCCATGAGATTCGTGAGACCTGGGAAGAAACAGCAGTAAGAGGAAGGGCTCAGGCTGGATTTTAGGCATGCTAAGAATGCAAGATATGGTTTATATCCAAAGAATGCAGATTTTTTGATTACAGATCCTCCCCGTTAATCCTTTGTGCAGTACTGCTCTACCACAGCCTTAGTCACACGTGCTTGGCTCTGGGAAGGCCCCCGAGATTTCCAGGTTGTGAAAACAGAGAACGGAGCGCAGAGTTACAACACCGAGGAGGGCAGAAGCAGAAACAAATGCCACAGAGGCAACCCTGACTCACTGTTTCCCAGCCCAGCCTTGTCCCACAGTCACCCCACGTTCGATCTGCGACTAAAGGGGCGTTCAGGGAAAGCTTCCAGAATTTACCAGTCAGCACCCTGAAGCCAAATAACCACAGTGCTCCTAAGGACCCCAGAGAACTTGTTGGTGAAGATTTCTTTAGCAATTCGTTTTCTTTACCCCCAACAGAAAAAAAGGCCAATGTATTTCTCCTGTGAGGTCAAGCCATACAATTCATTGGGAAATTATAAATTAACACATTATCATCCAACCCAAAAGTGACATTGCGTTGATCGGCAATAGTTCAAGTGAGGTAAAACTTGCGTTACAGTTACGTGAGTGCCATGTTACTGATCTTAAAGTCATCCGCTAGAGTGACCTCTCCCATCAGGCACTATTTATTCTGGTTTTCTCAGGTATAAACCTCACTGAAGCTTGACAAGCTGATAGGTTGAGTCATAATAAATAGGAGGCCTGGAATTTGAAACGAATAAAATAGAGGGCAGATAGCTGTATTCATCGTGGGCATGAAGAACTGCAGAACTTACCTGAAAAGGATACCACTGATACCTCTGCTTCAGTAAGCAGCTTTTAAAATCATTGCAGAGCACATTTGGAAGCATTTTTCCAGTCTTCCCCTTAATTTCAGGAGAAGAAATACTGCTCATACTTTCTCTGCTCCTTTAGAAAAGCAAAATAGGAAATATCACCTTTTGAGACATGCCAAGGAGGATTCAGGACAGCTGCCATGGCCTCCTCCAGCTCACAGAAGGGATTCTCTCCGAATACCAGTGTATAAAGGGTGACACCAAGTGACCACATCTCCAGCTCAGGGCCGTGGTACCTAGGCGGAGATAAAACATGCCCAAACTCAGATTGCAAATACATAATTGTGTGTGAAAGACAGTAAAAAGAAAAAAAGGCAGTCGATAGCCGTTGTTTCCAATTTTTATTTTAACATAGGAAGTTTGTGAGAATTCTAATCAGGTTCTCACATGTGTTTTTTAGAAGTCTGTATTATCCTTCTCCATGAAAAGAAAACCAAGCAAAGAACGGCCAACCAGTTTGCGTGGATGAGCATGTATAACCTGCGCTCAGACTTCCATATGTGTAAGCTGGTGACCAGAGAACTTCAGCCTCCTCCTCCTTCACCGTGAGCCAAAACTATCAAGTAAATATTTCGACGGAAAATCAGCCACTTCACTGGAATCCCATTTACCTCCTCCCATCCCTTTCCAAGTTATTTGGAAATAAGTATTAACTCTCTAGATCCCATCTGAGAAAAAGGGACAGTTTCTTCACTCAATAACAGGCTGAATTCCCAGGGCACCACTGCTTCATCCTCCATCTCATTCCCAGCAGGGATTGCCTCTCCTCCTTGCACTGCTTCTCCCCCCGCCCCCATTCCCCATTTAGAGGAGCTGCCTGAAGGTCCCATGAAAACAGCTGTGAAATGAGAGCGAGACAACCCACTTGCACATACAATTACTGTTTACCGCCTTGCGAAGGTAAGGCTTCCCTCCAGGAGTGGGTGTGAGACTGCCAGCCTGCAGGTAAAGACTGCTCAGAGAAGGAGAGAGTAGAGAAGAGACAGCTAAGATTTGGGCAGCACTTCCAAGATGGCAGCAAGGGAAGAATCCTTGAGTCCAGAGGAGCACAAAAATCCAACAGGTTGATGAACAAGGATCAAACTGCAAAAATTCATACAGGGAAGCAAGTGGGAAGGAAGGGAACAGACGAGAGGAGAGTGGGAGTAGCACAAAACACAGACACGGCAACGGGCAGACGCTGTACAGCAGGACTCGTTTATGCCACCTCTCTAAAAGAGCAGCTTTTGGAAGATAGGCGTCAGCATGTTCATACGTAGGTATGAAGAGAAGGTTAGCAAGCTGAGGTACGTAGTAGGAAAGATCAAGGAAAAAGGACTCATTCAAGTCACCACACAACTCATCCAGACTCTCCTACCAGGCTGGAAATTAAAATCATAGGCTTGTTCTCGAACTCAGCTCTGCAGTAGGACAGACATTAGTACAAGACTTTGCAAAACATCTGACCAGAATCAGAAAGCCTATCAACAGACTGAGTCAGAAACAACTTTGTATGTATTCAAGCCTTTACAAATAATTTCTGTCACTGCAGCGCCCTACTTCATATGCATTCAAACCTTTACAAGTAATTTCTGCCACTGCAGCGCCCTAAATCTCACTGCAGTTTTCTGTAGTTAGATATTCTGGTAGAGTACCAATGGCAAAGCAGCTTGGCTTCTCTATCCCAGCCCTGCATGCACATTTTTTTTGGTGTGACAGACACAAAAATTACTTTTCAGAGGGTGACATACGGTTTGCCAGACAGCACTTCTGGTGAGCAGTATTCAATTGTCCCACAGAAGGTATAAAACAGTTTGCCGGGTTCCAGGTAGGCAGCTGAACCGAAGTCCACTAATTTAATTGTGAAATCTTCAGCAATGACAATGTTTTCATCCTTGATGTCTCTGTGAAGGATGTTTCTACAGTGGAGATACCCAACAGCTGATACAAGCTGAAAGAGGAGGAAAGAACTGGGTGTTACTACACAGAGGTCTCCTTCTGGATAATCAACGTGGCATCACAGAGTTCCGATAGCCGCACTTTGGCTTGTTTTGACAGTATATAAACAAGATACAGATCCTAATTTAGGTAACTGGAAAGGAACTCAGGCATGCCTGTCACCAGAGCTGCAGTGGGTGTTACAATGCTCTTGGGAGAGAGACTTAAAAAGGCCTTTGCTCGCTTTCCTCTCACAAATCTGCGGGAAGATGGCATGCCATAGTCACGATGTGCTTGTGGTTTTTTTTGGTTACAAGCATCAGAGCTTACTGTTACAATCTTGCAGGTTACTCTATTTTTATCCCAGCTTCATTTGGAGGGTCCTCTGATTTCCTAAGAAGGATATTACTGTGTGCCTCCAATACTGCAGGATGACAAAGCATTTAAGAGTGAAGTTTGGTATAAATAATACAGTCACTCCTAAATTCCGTTCTTCTTTCTGCACGATTCATGCTATAGTGCCGTAATTAAGAATAGCATCAGAATTATATCACCTTGGAGACAATTGTGATCCCTATCACGACACATGTGAGCAAGAAAAGCAGATGGGTGAGGGAGAAAAGTTTCTATTTATAACACAAAGCTCCCTCTGCAGAGAAATACTGTACAGGTCTGAAGTAACAAAGCACCCCTATGAACTCAAGGTTGGTTTAGGAAAAGGGCTTATTCGTCAGATGTCTAAAGAGACTGCAGACTGCAATTTTTGACTGTACGCTGCACGGCAGACACAGAGAAGGTGCATCACTTTGACTTCCATCAGGACCCCAGGCGAGGGGAGTGTGGATGCAGCGGTGGGTTATCACATGCAAAGTAATTCTTGCATACCTTAGAGCAAGGAATTCACTCTAAAACACAAGAGCGGGAATTACTTGGGGACCGCTGTTGCAGTTAACTCAATGAACAAAGGACAATTCAGCTCTCAGGCAAGCTCCTGACTCACAGTAAACTCCCTTGAGTTATTTTGTGTTATGCCACGTTAAAATCCAAGATCATTTCTTGATTTAAAACTCCTTAAAAAAGAGGAGAGCCCTTTACCCCCATTACCAATCTAAAACATGCATTGATCTAAGTGAAAGTGTGGCTTTTAGCGCCCTTTCCTCCTCCCACAGAGGAGACGTGACTGCTACAGGAACGGGCATCCTGACGACGGCAGGGTGTGCTGCTATAATCACAGCCAAGAGGCAATGGCTCTATAGGAAACCCTCATATGAAGCAAAGTCCTGTAAAGGTTTCTTTGTTACAGGTTTCTAAGTAAACCTTAAAAAGGTTTCTGCAGGTTCAGTTAGCTAGAAATCAGCCCTACAGAATAATGAAGAAAAATTCTGCAGGTATTGAGCATGACTCTGATTCAGCATGCCTGCTGATTAGCCAGTAGTTCTGTTCAGGGGAATAGGGTCCTGGTTCTTATATTACCCAAATCGTACCTGCGTGTAGCAGCTGTAGGTTCCCAGCTCTCACCTGTCTGAATATATAGCTCGCTAACGGCTCATCCAAGTTGGGCCGATTGTCAATGAACGTAAAGAGATCCAGACCAGATCCATGCTTCTCCATCACCAGCTGGAAGAAGCGATCATTTTCAAATACATCCAGCACCTATAAATAACAGACTTTTTTAATTATGTCCTTCATCCTCAAATTGCCTTTTTTTTTAAAGAAAAAAAACTAAAAAACAAACAACAAACACTGCTCTCCTCTTGGAGATTTAATCAACGTATATTATAATCTTTGAAGTCTAATTTCACTGGGGACAAATGTTTCTTGAAAAGAGAGCATACTTAAAATTGAGAGCAGAATTAAAACCGAGCTGAATTCTCTCTCTGGAAGGAAAAAAGAAAAACAAACCACAAAACCAAAACAAAAACGAAGAACCCCAAAACAAAGAAAAGGACTCAAGACATATATCCAGATTATTTACTGAACTAGTACATGTTCAGATGTAATATCACACTTCCAAGATATGCATCCTGTCACCTTGAAATAATGTACAGACTTTTTTTTTTTTCTGTTAAGGGTCACTCCTCCAGATCTAGGCTTACATCAATTGTTGGGGGTAAAAGTGTCGAAGGAAGCGATAGTCTGCTGTGGCATACCCTCCAATACAAAGCAGGATAGGTAGGTTCCTTTCTTTCCTCAAAAGGCAGATTTAATACAGGACACTTCCTCAGTCCTGAAGAGGAACACGAGACACCAAGTATTCAAGGGAACCACCTGATGCAGTTCAAACTGCCTTCACTCCGAGTCCACTGTACCTTAATGATACTGGGGTGCTGCAGCTTCAACAGGATTGCAATTTCTTGAGTAACTCTCCCCAGATCAGGATCATCTACCCAGCAGTCCTCCAGCACCCTCTCCTTCCAGATGAACTTGATGACAACCTACACAGACAACAGCATTCAGCATCACCTGCAAAAGTATGGCTTTAAGTGTTTGGTAAGTTAATTTCCAGGAAAAATGTTAGTGAATCATATTACTAGAAGAACAGAAGTAACCTAATGTACACTGCTTATAGTATCTTTAAGCATATTTAAACTAATTTAGTCCTAGAAGCCAAATGATGCACAGAAATGGAATATATTTATTTTCTTTTTGCTGATGCTCTGAATTCCAAAGGCTTTGACAGGCCAGCTCTCTTATCAACCCAATTAGAGCAGTGGTGACTTCTGGCATAGGTGCAACATGGAGGGAAATGAGCACTTAATGTCCATGCAGAGAAACACCAGAGCTTGCCTCTCAACATCCAAAATAATTCTGCTGATAAAGAGGAGGGTCCCATAACCTCAACATGCCAACTCCACATTCTCGAGTCGTGGCACAATGAAGACTTTGAAGTTTGTCATTCTCTTTAGTAACGGAAGACTAAAACCTGTAATTCTATTAGGCTTAATGTATGCTTCTTTCAACAGGTTAAATTAGCTATATGGTCAGTCTCATTCTGTGCCTGTTGTCTCAGGTAACATTCGTACACTGCATCAACGCAAAGATTTTGCTGTCCTGTTTCCATGAGGTTAGCGATTTCAGATTTCTGTTTAAACTGTTTAAAATACCAAATAGCAGCTTTTAGTCAGGTAGTGTTGACTGAATATGAACACTCTAACCTTTCAGTTTTCATCCTAAATAATTATTGCAATGAGATCTAAAAGAAATAGTTAACCTCCTGGTGATCTTTCTTGCTCCTGGCAGTCCAGACAAAGCCAAAAGATCCTTTGCCAATAAGACGAAGAGTGTTGTAATTTTTTGCATATTCTCCCTCACATGCCTTTAATCCTTCAAGCTCTTCAGCTCTTTGGGAATTCTCAAATAGTGAAGTTAATCTGATGGCCTAGGCACAGATGAAAAAAAAAAATATAGCAAGAAAAAAAAAAAAAAGAGCAAGCCACAGAATCATGTTTATAAAATTAAGTAAATACTGAAAAGAAAGTACATATCTGCAAGAATAGCCAAGAGGAGTGATCTTTGTTTTTGATAGCAAGAACTGTATGTTGATGTGACCATCACCATACCAGACAAGTTAAGTCAGCAGTCAGCTCTTGGCAGCTACCAATAATGCTTAATTCAGAGAAAGGTAAAGAAAACAGAAGCATATGCACCTTCGATGCTCACACAAAATTCCCTATGCAAGTAGGAAAACAAATTAATTGTAGTCTATCACCAAATGACAGTTTTATTTGATGAGTAAAAAGTAGGTTACTTTCAATGTTGTAATTTCTCCAGGTAAGTGTATTCTACACGGACAGAACTAAAAAGGTGCTGCTTTAAGCCCTGTCTATAAATCTGGCAATTTCTATTTGCCTCAGTAACCTAAAAAGAATTAGTATATAATCACTAGTGTCTACCAAACTTTCTGGTAAGACAGCATTTTCATTCTGTAGGTTGGCCTCTTAGCAGACATGAAGAGCAAACAAGTTCAAGGCATACCCTCTGAAATTTTAACACCCCAGTAAAGACACGTTGCATGCCTTCCTGCCAAGCCCTGCAATGCTGCCTGAGAAATTAAACACAAAGGAAGTTTTTCTTGTTCTGAGGGTAGGACTTGGGGTTGTCTCAGCAATTATTAGGTTTCTCCACCAAAGATGGCATCTAAAATGCACGATAAGGGAACATCTTTATGACACACACAGTATTTCGTACTGAGAGGAAACACAACAAATCTCACGGGGATGTTTGTTTCCAATAGTGAAATTTGGAGTTATACATGAAATGATCAGAACTGCTTATATTTTGACACATATGTAGATGTACACGGAAGGCAATTTTCTAAAAGGGAAACAAGAGCCACCTTATTACTCGGGTCTCAAAGGTCTCAAAAAAAATATCCCAAATAGCCAGTTTTGCCCACAGCCAAGCTTTTCACTCAAATATCTACTTCATCACCCAGCTCACTGATTAAAAGGTGCAGCAGGGGAGGGAAACTACAGGTCTAATCTGCAGCACATTTCAATGAACAGCAGCTGCTTACAGTCTCCTGTAGTTTGGAACTGTCACTGCTATACATGTTACACATGTGATATCTAAATATGTCTGTACTTCTCTGTTAAGGTCATCATAAAATCCAGCTACGTAAAGATCTAGGGAATGCATGCATTTATTCAAGGGATCTAGAAGATCACCATTACCTATTTCAATTGATCAAAGATGCTATTTTCCTCTACAGCCTTGGTCAAAGTACGGTCAGTTTTACATCCCACTACTAACCAAAAAAGCACCTGGTGATCTGTGCCTACTGTTCAGCTACGCGGCGTTAGCTTTCTGTACCCATCCCAAATGCAGCATCTCAGGAGGCCGCTAAAAACTGCACTTTTCTTTTGTTGACACTAGTCAGTCAATGAAAGTCTTCAGCCTAGTATTTCCTTTTTTAGTAATGTTGTGTCATTGGTGCCAGTGTGATTACATTGATTTAAAAATTAATCTTACCACACTGGTGCAAACTTCTATTGTAAATGTACTTGAACCAACCTAAGAACAAATTTAAAATGAGGTGCTTTCACTGTTCAGACTGGAAAGGTAACTACACTAAGCCAAACACACAGTACCAGAAATGTTACAAAGTAGCAATCTGAAGCAGTTCTTTTGACAAAAAATAGGGAAACAAAGAAACAGCAACATCCACTCACCACCTCATGACATTATTTTCATTTGAAAAAAACCTTTTTGACTTCAGCTTAACAGTCAAATCAGGAGTGAAATGCTCAATATTATACAATGGTAGGATTTCTTACTTCTCCAAGACTATTTGTAGAAAGATCAGCAATAGATTGGGCAGAGCTTGCTAGACTGGAGAGCAAAAGCTGAGTCTTTGCTCTGGCTTCCTTCTGGCTCTGTAGAAGGTCTTTCACCACCCAGACACAGAAGAGTATGGCAGGATCCTGCAGTTCTACACGTTTCACTTCAAAGAGTACACCTGTAGAAACAGGCGAGGAAGTCAAAATGGTAGAAGGAAACTTTGGCATTGAATGAGACCACAGGCATTTGAGGACAAAATTCTGAGCTCTTAACAAAGTGAATTACTCCATGATTTGTTTGAGGAACACCTACACGGTAAGGAATCATCGGAGGGGCTGACAACAGCACAGCTATTCTGGAGGTACTTGGCAGCCACCTCTATAGTTCCCACTCCGTGGCAGAAACTTTTGTCAGTGTCCAATTGCAATTATTAATTTCACTTCATTATTTTAAATTACCTAAAAATGAGGATTTTATACAACAAGACACTGAATCCAGCTGAAGGAGTGAACATATTCCATTACACAACTTAAATACAAGTTTTACAATGAAATATTTTCTGTTCAGAAAAAGTTATCAGGTTCGAATCTTTTAATTGTGTTTTAAGAATATTTCTGACTATTCAGTCTCGATTAATTTCTTAGTAACTTTGTATTTTATACCACCTGCTTTTCTAATACTCTCTGAGTAGACTTAAATACCATTTTTTCTTCTAGATGCTAGAGCTTCTTCCTTCCTCTCCACTGTGAGCTTCTAACCAGAACTGTCTGCCTTCTGCAAAAAAGTGGCTGAAAAAGGACACCCCGATAAGAGTTTTGGTAAGGGGAGGAATAGGTTTAACTTACTAAATTGTGAACCATCTCTGTGACAGCAATTCCCAGTGTAGCTGCCTTCCAGAATCTCCAAGGTCAAAGGAGCTGCTGGATTCAGCTTTCCTTCTTCTTTTACTGGGGTCGATGTAACTTTTATCTCCATATTTTGCTGCTCATGCAACTGAGGGTCTTCTTCAGGACTACCTTTACTTTCCAGTGGGTTTCTGCTGATGTCGTCCCCCACAGTCTCTGCAAGAGTTTCAGGCTTCTCAAGAAATGCTTTGGAGGATTCTTCAGAGTTTTCTAAATGCCTTTGGGAGGCCAGCCACCCAGAACCATCTTCTACAGCAACACCATTCAACAGCTGTTTTTTCTGCCCTGTTGAAAAGGCAGTGTTTTTCTGAGTTAACGTATTGCCTCCAGCTGAGTCCACTGCACTAGAGGAGGATGCTCCTACAAGAGCTGCAGTAATACCAAAACAATCATCGGAGTTCCCCTTGACGCCAATATTCAGACCCAGTACCTCAAGACCAGAGCAAATACAGTTCAGCTCAGTGTCTGATTCTTTAACACCTTCAGAGGTTGTGGCAACTCCTGGTGCAGAAGCACTGCAACCCGTTGTATTTCCTGAGCAAACATCAGAGATAGTATTTCTTCCATTTGCAAAGAAGGATGAAGCATCATCTAGCAGGCAGTTTTCAATGACAATGTGCTCAAGGCTGGAATGTTTTGCATCACACATCAAGTTTGTTTTTGACCACTGCCCTGTAACCATGTGGCTTTGAAAGTCTTGTCTGCAGTCTGGTGTTGTCCCAGACCACGGCTCATCTATTGTTAGTGTTCCAAGTGAGTAACAACTAACATCAGAAGGCGGCTTAATTGGGCCATAGGATGCGGTACCCAGATTGTCTTCTAGCCTAGAAGAAACAGGCAACCAGGCAACATTTACTGAAGCAGTTTGTCCCCAGGCACCAGTGGAGTGCTGATGCTTCAGCATTTCATATGGTGACCTACAGATCTGCTGACAATTTACTTCCTTGAGGTCTTGATGATGAACTTGTAACTGGTTAGGCAAGGTACTCGTCTCACTTACGTATCGAGTCTCAGATGCACCAGGTACTGCACTATCACTGCTTCTTACTGGGATCTTCGTGTTCTGACCTAAATCTAACTGTTCTGAATCAGATGATGTGGGAGAGAGCCTTGCAGAGAGCATCTTTTGAGAATTATTCAATCCTGCTCTTTCCACTGTTCTATACTGTTCCACTGCTCTGATTCTCTCAAGCCAGGTTTCAGGGTGAGGCTCTGTATGGTGGGCTGACAGCCCGTCAGTAACAACGCTGTCTTCACTGCAAGGATTCAAAGTTATTAGTGATATCATGATGACAAAAGAATGAGAAACCCATCATACTCTATACTACCCACTCTTCCATCACTACGGTCACTATTTAAAACCTGCACCGATTGGTTTATTTTTAAGTTTAAAAGAAAAAGGCAGAAAGCTGTTGCCACAGGCATCCAAAATCCTAACAAATTCCACCTTGACCAAAGAAGAGCAGGTATATTTGAATGG
>NW_009598060.1:0-9908 GCF_000690535.1 Cariama cristata | reverse complement strand
TCCCTATGGATTATTTCCTTCTCTAGCTTAATTTCTAAATATAGATCATAGATCCTTTATCACAACAAAAAGCAAATACATGTGGCAGGCTAATTCCAGTCCTGAGAACAGAAGATCCCTTGTCTGTCCCACAGAAGATGGATGTCCCCATCCATCAATTTAACCACAGTTCGCTGAAGCCCATAGCACAAGGTATTTTACAAACATTTCTGCTAGTAAAAATGCAGAGCAGAAAAACAATCCATGTGGCAGAGCACTTATGTCTCTCATATCATACTTGGATTGTAAACCCAGGAGAGAGCAAGGAAACAATGAGACTATCAGTCTCTTTAAAAAGCAGCAAGAAGTGGGCTGCAATAGTCTATAAATTTAAAAATGGCAGAATTGTTAATGTGGAAGGCTTAAAATTTGACTTAAGATAAACCATGTGCATCTTCTAGGTGCTTGTGCAGAATTTCTAACTTTGTACCTGGAAATGCCTGGAGTTAAGTAAACACAGTAACCTGACAGTTACACAGAGCACCAGAAGGAGTAACATTTAGAAGTCATTCTAGGTAACCTGGCTTCAGTGCAACATTAGCTGGTGGATACTCTGGAAGGAGATAAACATCCACTATTTCTGATCTAGCAAAGATAGAGCGTAATTACCTTCCCTAGTCTGGGTGAAACATTTGGCCTCCTTTAGAGATGGGGCTCCTGTAGCTTTACAACTGTAGGTTGTACAGATCTAAACAAAAATCTAAGGTAGGCAAAACTCCACCTGTCTTGTAAATAGCGCTCAGATTCTAAAGAGAGCATAGTGCAGGCGGCTTTTGTTATACCTTCCCACCAACATCACAGAGGTGAAAAAACAGTTTTTGCTGGTGATTGAAAAATGAAGAGCCGTGGTGCCAAGGTGAATATGCAGTCCATGAAATGCCTACCTATTAGAGGGTGTGGATGCCACTTCAGGAGTTGAGGGAGTAGAAAAGAAACTAGTCTCATTCTTTTGTTTAGTCTCATCGTGTATTAATTTGTCCTCTTTGTGTCTTTGTTCCAATTTCTGCTCTTCATCTCTTGACAGAAGACTTGCTAAAGATGCAGCCAAGAAGCTGCTGTCTGTACCAAACAAGAAACAAAACCATACCAACTTAACCTTTTATGTTTAGGCTTCAGAGACTACAGTGATTAAAAACAATCTCAGAACTGTCTTGGTCTGTCTCATCCCTGAAGAACTGCGTATAAAAGACTTGATTATGGCAAAGTGGTCCTAATATGAGCACTCCACTCTACTTTAGCCTGAGAAATCATCATATGCAGGAATCTAAATGTTTCAGAGCTGCTAAAATTTGCTGTCCTATCAAAGCTCTTGGACAGGTATTAGCCTCCTGGGTTAGCTACTTGGATTGAAGTTCAGAGACCAAAAAAAAGGCCAATGACCACACAGAGACTGGAATTAAAGTGATCATACAAATAGCAGCAGCGAAAAAAAGCCCAAAACACACTCCCCATTCCAAACACTTAAAATGAAAAGGTTTAGACTGCATTTATATAACTCACCGAAATTGCAAAACAAAAAGGTATGCAGTCTAAACACAGTTAAGAGGAAGAATAAGACAAGAACTTCCTTCCTTCCCCAGTGACAGATCAAAAGAGAAAAATATGAGTTTGCAAGATGAGGTAAACCAAGCATTGTTGCTGCAGAAGAAGGTAACGAGTGAACAAATCTAGATTTGAATCTACAACAATTCTTCTATTTAGTAAAGGCTGAAGGACAACAATGCTTCCTCACTGAAGAACTGAATTACCCTAGATTAGAGGCATCACTTCATCAAAGAATTACCTAAGAAATTGCACACTGTGTACTAACTCTTCTTTGTTCCAGTAGTGTGCGTTGCTTAGAAATGCACATCTGCATTGAAACCAAAGAAAAGAGAAAAGGCAAACAGGAAAAAAAAAAAACCAAAACAACACAAAAAAACGAAGGAGACAAAATGAGCATAAAAGGTCTTTTGCAATACAGATGAAAGTATGCACTTGCTTGTGTTCTCTGTTTTGGGCAGAGCTAGCTGGAAAGACAGATTTGGAGAGATGAGGCTTCCTTGCTTCTGTTTATTGCTGTTGTGTCCAGAGAAATAAAATTTTGATAAATTCTTTGTAAACGCAGTGAACTGCATCAGAAGAATATGTGATGCCTCCTGACTTAAACACCACAGCAACATAACATTAAATATTAGCCAGCAACATGAGCCAATTCAGAATATTATTAGAATTTTCCCTTAAAATATTAGTCCTAGGTATCTATAGCTCTGCTGCAATACCGTCACAAAAGCGCTGTTTTACACGTCTTAAGATACTCTGAGATCCTCACAGGAGAGGGAGGGAAAGGGAAGTGCTTGTTAAGTACAAAGCATTCTCGATGAACAGTGTAATTTCCAACTTGGATATTCAGTTTTGTCTTCTTAGCAACAAAGAAAGAAGCACAACCTTAGGTGAACAATTCTGTTTACCTTAGGTTATAGTGGAAATCCAATTTGAAAACTGCACAGAGGTACATTGCTTTTACAAAGCACCTTCTCACGTTCATAGGCAAATCTCTCGACTATTTGTTTTACCTTTGTTACAGCAGCCAGAGCCAGTTGTACAGCAAGCAGTAACATCTTCAAAGATGCACTCACCTTTTGTCCCTGTGGAGTCGTCAAGAGGAGGAAATGGCAAAGAACAGTCACTGCTTCTCTCCATGTTGTTATAGAAACCAGGGATCAGGAATGTAATGTTCTAAAACACAGAACAAAACCTCATAAAGCTAAGCTGGCTCTCACAGGTTGGGGGCAAACGCTAACAATCCGTGTTTGTCAAGCTAACTCTCATGGATAGCCAGGCAAAAGCGATCCACATGACTGATGGAGAACACATAAGTGCACACCTTGCTTTGGGCTACTTGAAATCCATGCTAGAGCTCCTCAGCACTGCAAGACTTGGAATCACAAATTCCCTTGCTGTAATTTCTATCGAACAAGTGGAACACAGAGGTTTTGTGACAGACAGAAATGAGGGTAAAAAACGACTTTACAATTCCAATGGATATGCTGCCAGACATAGCAGTCTTTTGGGAGGGATTAAAACTCCTATCTTACCTTTCCCAACAGTTCTTTCTTCTCATAGCCAAAGAGCATTAAAGCAAAGCTATCCTTGATGCCACAGATGGTTCCATCTGACTGGACAGTAATAAGACCACTGATGGTGGAGAAAACCACAACTGTAGCAGAGTAATGACAGCCTGTGAAAGAGTCGTCTTTTTCTGTCTGCGAAACACCATCTTTCTGCACTGCCGCTTGGTCCTCCTCCAAAAGGCTTACTTGCAGCTTTAAACTGAGAGGAAACATGTTACCCTCTCTGGATTGGCCTACAGCTCGCTGGATCTTGAGATTCTAAATTAAAGCAAAAAAAAAAAATCCAAAACAAAACACAAACAGAAAACCTCTAACCAAATGTTTTGGGTTTATTTCAGTATTTATATAAAATTAAACAGGAACATTCTCAGGAAAAGGGAGCAGGGGGGCAAAAAAAAAGTACCAATCCTGTGAATATCAAAATGAACAAAGTCTCATTTTCTAAGGATTTGGAATCCCGTGTTGAACTCCTGTATGAATATCCTGATGAAGACCACCAGGAAAGTCCTTTTCAGCAGCTTTTCAGCAAACGAGACGTTAATAAGGCCTCTTTCAACTATCTAGCTGCCCGCTTTCATGGCATTTGCAAGACCTGGGCATTCTTTAGACTTTCAGTCCTCTGACAGACATGACTGAAAACAGCTAAAGAATTCAAAGGAATTTTAGGGGGCTGACAGAGACAGCATGGTTTCTTAAAAAGCCAGGATTGGAGAAGAAAAGTCTTTCATCAGGACAGATTCCACAGTGAGAGATCAGGACTTGGTCTCATTCTTAGTTAGGAAATACTCAGACAGTAGCTCCATAAATAAGCAGTATACCCTTTTTCAGGGGACTTATGCTTCTCTCTGAAAAGGCTTTCTTCTGTTACAGGAGGAAAAACAGTGTGCACCTATGTTCCAAACAGGAAGGGTACAGAAGAATGTGGTTGGTGCTTATACTGTACCTTTGGGGTTTTTTTGCCTAGAGGAGGGATCTGCACAGAAGGAATCAGGTCCTTTATGTGGAGCCCAACTACTTCTTCCAGTGTTGGGTAGCCATGGAGATGGGCAAAAAGGAGGTCACATGATGTAATCTCTCCCTTGGGAAGAAAATTTACAAGCTGATTTTAATTTTGGCATTTTAGCCACAGTCCACTCAATCCCTTAACAAGAGTTTATGCAAATATCTAAGCAAATGGCAGGAAGTTTCATTCTGCAGTCTCTTCATGGACACAACTACCTCAGTAAAAGCAGACACAGCATAACGCAATACTTCTCTGACATTATTGCGCAGAGAGCCTGCCCCTCGCTGTAGGGGAGAAGCAGGGGAGTCCAACACTCCTCAGAGAACTTTTCCTCAGCAAGCTGATCCCTCCACAAGGACATCCCTGCCATGAATAACCAACCCCCTGCCAAACTGTCACTGTTCAAATCCCCGGAGTGGACAGTGTATTTTAATGTGACTTGTCAAATATGTCAAGGTGAGCCGCATGGGAGATGCATGCGCAAGTCCTGCATGTGCAATCCCGGTTTCAGGCAGAGCTACGTACACACTTCACTGTCACAAATAGTAACGTGCCTGCTGGCTTTCAGACACGTTTCGTTCACACATAAACTCTCACAAACTGTGGTCTCATTTGATCATTAGGAAAACACTCACATCAACACTGAAGGAAACAGAAGCTGAAAGTCTTTCCACTGGTTCCAGCACAACCACACAACACTGGTTGTCCTTGCTTCTCATTTGCCTCAGCCAGACAGAGACAGGGATCTTCTCTTTGAGACGGCCTGTAAGATCCACCTTTCCATAGGATTCAGAGATGTAGCCATCATTTACTAAGACTGTTACTCAGCAAGATTTTCAAACAAGAATAAGACATTGAGCCAAGATATCACCCCATCATTCTTAGAAAAACATTGTTTCTTGACTACTTACTAGTTTTTTATTGGAAGAAACACAGTTTTAACATAGAGAGGAAAAGGTTTGCAAGCAATTCACTGATCATACACAAAGTGTCGTTGCTTTTGTATCTTCTCTTCCTGCCTCAGGAAGACTAGAGGCATTTCCTTCAGCATAATAAATGTAGCTCTAATACCATGCATTCAGTGAGAAGTGTCTTTCAGAAATGCCTTAAAGTACATTCCATGGTGCTAATGAATACTCCACATTAGTAACATAGTTATTGCTTTCAGCTGCAAAAATAGCAGTTTAATTTCTTACAGGAGGAAATGCTTCTCAAATCAGAAAATCTTTATTTGTCTTATAACCTGCAGTGTTCATATCAAGCCTTTTATCATTTTTTTGCATGATCTTGACAGAATGGGTTTATGAATTACACAGCGACTCCTATAAAGTACTTGGAATGGCTGTAGCTTAGAATTAGTGCCTTTGTCAGACATTTAATTTTAACCCTGGATTTCTCCAAATCAAACTTCGATTTTTTTTTTCCCCCATATCCAATTCAGGATTCAGGAAGATCATGCTCTGAGATGCCGACAATTTCAGTCCAAAAATAACACACCAGGAAGAATATGAGTTCATTTTCCAAGTATTTTCTAGTGACAGCTGGTAACAGCAGCAAAAGAAAATAATTTTGAGACATTTCTCATGCAGTTCTCTTATAAAGAGCCCCACTATAGGCAAAATATCAATTCCACTCTTTTGCACCAACTAGGCTGTTTTGGCACAGACATTTCACAGTATTTGACTTGTAACTTTACAATATGCACAATGCTATTTAAAATAATTTTGAAAATATTTTGAAAGATCAGACAATAGGGAACTTTTCCATAGTAGGTTTTTCCATATTAAGCAATTTTTTTTATTTTTTTTTAAATCTAATGTCCTTCAAGTTCTGATTTGGTCAAGTCATCATGACTATACATGTTGGCAGCTGCCAGGCTCTTGCAGGTGCCTCTCAAACCATCTTTTGTCCCTTGAATTCCCACATCTGCAAATTATTAAACCAAACACTCCTACAAATGACATAATTGCCAAATGGCCACAAAGTTAAATATATCAGGAAATTATATTGAAAATGTCAAAAAAAAAACCCAAACCCAAGCCTACAGGAACACTGTATATGGTGGGGAATATTTTGTTGAACATTTCACGTACCACAGTTCCTGAAACCACCGATGAACATTCATCTGTTTCTATATACTCCTCCCCCACGGCTTCCCATACCTCTTGACTGGATCTGGATATCAAACGGGACAGCTTTTGACCAATGAGTTCCTGACTACTGCACCCAAGCAGCTTGCAGGCTTTGTCATTAGCTACTAGGATCTAGAAAAGCAGAAAAAAACCCAAACCAAACAAAACAAAGAATAAAAGCTGTAAGTTTTGTTAATAGATCATCATCTCCTCAGGCTGTTCCTTTAATGTCTTACAATATCCCTTCCTCTTGGTGGAAATGGAGTGGTTCTTTAAAATTCTGAATTCTTCAAAACCAGTTCGCTAAAGCTTTTTATTCTAGGACATCCCTTGCCCACATGTCTTCTTGGTTTAGAGGGTTTGAGACGCTACTTTCCTTTCAGGTTTCCTGCTTTCTTTTAACTCTAAATAATCACACCCATGGAGGCAAAACTACAAGGTTGTATTTGCAAGCAAAACCTGGGCAAGACACAAAATTTTACCCACACCTGAAGGCATGCAGTAATCGCACCAGTCATTGACATACTTAAGCCTGTGTTACAGGGCAAGTCAGGATTAAACGCCTCTTAGATGGGTAAGCCTGAACTGTCAGTTCAAGCCAAAAATGGCACAGCTCTTTAAAATTTTCAGCACTCAATTTTATATTAACGTTTACTCTCAGGACAGGGGTTTGTGGTGGTACAAGGTCTCTTTCTCTCCCTCTCAATGCAAAAAGACATATTTCCTGGGGCAGATAAAGAGATCTTGTAGCACCACAAACCCATCCCAGGGTTGGCACTTAACAGGCAAAAGGCATGAAGCACACTCTACTTTTCCTTTCTTCCCTCATGATTCTTCACAGCTGCATTCGTCTTTATTCCCTTTTTCTGTTTGAAGAAAGACTCAAGACATCTGTGCTTCTGCTATTGTCTCGTATATTTTGCTAAGCACAACCTGCAAGAGAAATAAACGCCTTGCCAGTCTTTAGAAGACTACTGAGCTTGAGCAGACTATAAAATGCCTTCATGATGCTTTGATTGCCTACAGATACACCTAAGAATAACAGGCATTTCAGCTTGTTTGATGTCATGCAACCTATACCAGTTACAGACCGCTTATTTTAGCATTTACTACTGCAAATACCTCTGTTGTGTTGACATCCACGGTGAAGATGGCTTTGTTTGGATTGCGTGCAGCAGTTGGGAGGTGCTGTTTGGATTCCTCTGCTGTGAGGGCATGCAAAAAGGAGGAAGAAGCAGAACTTCCAACGGAAGCAGAGATAGAGGCAGAATCCCACTGAGCCCATGAGTTACCAATTTTGCTGCTGCAGATGTTACGGGCTGCCAGTGAAGACAAACAGTAAGAGCTCCATTTCTCCCCTGTGAGAAGATAAAGATCAGCTATGTAGCTATAACAGTCTACTACAGGAGTATTAGAGGAATGAACAAAAAAAAAAACATTAGTTGTCAGCCAAAGCAACTGTCAAGTAATCCCAAAATATATGCTTCTAGATTCTTAAAGAAATTATAAGAAAATAAAATCAATGAAACTAAAGAAAACAGAAACAATTCTAATAAATGTATCTTTTTGAATCATGGCCGCTGGAACAACAAAACTCAGTCCATAGGCTAGAAAAAATTGCCAACATCCATAAGATTCAACCAGACTAGTTAACTTTTATTTTTCACTTACCAGAGTTTAAAAGGCTTTGAAATCTTTCAAGCTAAAATTGAAACTGTTATTAAATATAATTACAGTAAATGTTCAAGCCCTTATTAAATACTGTATTAGTCATAAGCCAGTTCATTAACTGTTCACAAGACATGACACTGAAATACCTGTGCCCACACCAACATTTTATGTTACGCAATGCCAAGTGATTGTACTAAAATTTTCAAAGGTTCTGCCTGTAAAAAAACCATTTCCCTGAGAAGTGGCATCAGCAGCCAAATGCCATTGCTCCACTCCCGAAACAGTAAGCAGCTTTGGAGGTTTAGCAGTACTGGAAGAAGCATTATGAACAACCCATCACAAGGACACCTCTATATTTATGCGCTACATACAGTGTGAATATACTCACTAGGATAAAACAGGGAGACCCGCATCTGGATGCATTGTAAACTGCAAAGTTCTTCCCCTGCTAAGAGAATCCAGTATAACAACATCTTTCTCCTCATTTGGAAATTTTTCATGGTTTAGATAATAATCCAAGATGGCAGGGTGGTCCAATGGCAGCCAATAAAGGTTGCCTAGGGACAAGTACAAGTGCAGAGCACCTATCCAGCAACGCATCCCCTGCAAACTGTCCCAGCCTGCAGTAATCTATGGCTCAGATACTTATTGAACCGGCGCTTTCTGGCAGCTACTTATTGCTATGGCCTCTAGGTTTGGGGTAGGGGAGGAGGAAGGTCTGAAACACATAACCTTCACCGATGACACATGAACTCAATCTCAAAATACTGGGCTCACCAGACAGAGATGCTCTAAGCCGACAGAGTTCAGAGAGCTGACTTTTCCTGCTTTTGCTGGCCCAGGGGTAGGATCTACTTAGCTTCTCTGAGTCACTCAAGTGAGCAAGGACTAAGCCTACTGACGAAGGCCGAAGGCCCCGTTCAGAGGGGCTATAAGCCTCAGCTGCCATGATCACACTCTGGTTGCCACGCCACACCTAGGAAGCCACCATCTGTAACAGAAACATAAGAAATTCAGTCAGCTTTACAGTCAGACACTAACTCTCAGGACACTGGCAAGTAACAATGCCTTCTAATCCAAAGCACAGCCCTGTAAGTTACAGCAAGACTGCTGCCCATTTTTGTGTGTCCCGATCAATGTTTGATCTGTGTTGTTAACATAAAGGTGACTCTATTGACTATTATCCTGCCCAGGTGGTATAGGATACCCGTGATCCACAGGACACCTCCACCACATTTCTGTGAGAGCTACCAGCTAGCCAGCCGGCACCCTCTTCCTATTCCTGCTCGTTTTAAAAGCAAAAGCTTTAGCAATTTGGGAAGCAATCCCCAGTTTTGAGTCAGCAGAAGTATAGCATAGCCTCCCTCCCACCCAGGATGCCGCCCGCACCTCCCAGCCTCCCAGGGCTGCAGACGTAGCCCGCCAGCAGCGGGGGCCCGGGCCCGGGCCCACGGACAGACACCACCGCTCCTCAGGGCGGTCACCACACAGCCGGCGGGCGCGAGGAAGTAGGGGACGGCACTCATCAGCCGCGTCGCCCAATAAGCGAAGGCAGTGGGAGAGCGGCACGGAGGGGAGCCAATGGGGCGCCGGCGCGGGAGGAGGCAAAACTGATCCAGGCTCAGGGAATTCGCGGCTCGCTCCGGCCTCTCCTTCCCCCGTCACGACCACACGCGATGCCCTGCTCCGAGCCGCTGACCCCAGGCAGCCCCCATAGACTTGCCCCGGGCTCGCCGGAAGTGCAAAGCTTCAGGTGGAAGGCCCCTCCGCAGAATGACAGCTATCCTCCGGAGAATTTGTAGGCGGAAGAACGAGGTCGAAAGCAGCTCGTAACGCCTCAGGCCCGAAGCGCTGGTGGGGATGGAGCAGATCGCCAACTGCTGCAGCAGCGCCCAGCGCTACGACCGCTTCCCGCCCTGCTCTCAGAGAACTACAATTCCCAGAAGGCCG
>NW_009598059.1:0-990 GCF_000690535.1 Cariama cristata | reverse complement strand
CGGCGTTTTACACGCTCTCTAGCTTTACTGCTCTGCTCTACATAGACTGGGACTATGTGCTGCTGTAGCACTGGAGAGCAGTCAGCAGCAAAGACACATTCGCACCTTTCCTGGCCGTTCAGGCCACTGCGGGTGAGTCACCAGGAGGAATCCTCCGATTTCCAGCACAGTTCAAGCTCAGGGAATGGGATGTGGAAGGGAAGAAGAGCTTTCCAGATCTGATTCTCCTCTGACAATTTGCTTTTGACAGTGGTTGAAATCATCTTTGGAACAAAATCTGGATTCTAAGGACAGTGAACTTTGTCTTTCAGCAAAGCTGTATGCATACAGAGGAGAGAGCTTTTTCAGGTTTTCCCATCTGTGAGAAAGACCAACAGCGTTTTTTTAACATTACCATTACCATTACGTTACCATGCCTCCATGTCCAAGGGGGCAAGTGAAATGATGCCCAAATGGGAAGTTTCGGAAGGAACCCAAAAGGACCCTGCTCCTGTCCAGCCCTGCCCAGCTCACAGAGCGCTCTGTCAAGACCAGACCGACCCTTCTCTTTCCATGGATGGGGAAACTGAGGCACAGAGCAGTGACATGACATTGGTCACCAACGCCGGGCTCCGGACCCTCGTTCTGGCTCGTTATTCACCAGACCACAATCACTCTCTGTTAAACCAGATGTGACCCTGCTGCACATTCACATCCTTTCTCTGCTTTGCTTTCACATCCTTTCAAGGCAGGGCAGAGCCAGGACAGCACTCGCCACTCACCACCTCTTGCTTTATGAGCTGCTCCTTTCTTTTTTTCCTTTAAGGTCAACATTAAATTTTAAAGACCCAGAAAACCCCCTCCTCCAAGTCTCCTGGCACAGAAGCAGAAGCTGCTAGAAAGTAAGGAAAGGGGAATGAGAGCGTGGTACACTGATGCCTCAAAGCGCCGAGGCCGGGCTGCGGCCAGGGCGCACCGGCACCATGGGAGCGCCGGCTGCGGGGGGTGACC
>NW_009598058.1:0-6366 GCF_000690535.1 Cariama cristata | reverse complement strand
TGCAGCGAGGGGCACGGGGAGCTGGGGTCGGTTCTACAGACGGCAGCTGGCACAAACACGGGGCACAGCACAGGCACTGCGGAAATCTGGGAAGGAAATGAATTATTAGCATTTATCTGGGAACACGTGCCTCACCACTGCCCGCTGTGTGACAATTTGGACAAGCCCAGCTCATTTTAACATGGCTGTGTTGCATGGGTACTTTTAAAAAACACTATTTAGAAATAGCTATATTGTTTATGTCAAATATGTTTGTCAGAAATGAAAATTCCTGGAAATTGCCAGTTCAGCAAATATAGCTGAAGTACAGTTAAGTTTCTTAAATTTAAGCCAGAATTTGTGCGCCTCATTTTTAAAGCATGAGTAAAAAGAGAAAGAAGCTACAGGTCATACACAGATGGCTGCAGAAAAAGTATCATGAGTTGGAAAAAAGCTAAATAAAACAAACTGCTCAATGACACATTAGCTTTCAGTCCCCCCAAATTTGGAAATACTCAGCACAGGCATATATTCAGCATTACTTCACCTTGGTGGATTATACGAAAGAGAGGTTTCTGAATTTTACCAGCCCAACAAAATTAAAATTTTAAAAAGATAAATCAGAAGACAGACGGGTGTTGAACCTGCTGGTGAGTGCGGCAGTGCCATGGGCCGTGCTGATGCTGCCCGTGGAGCAGCTCTCTGGTTCGGCAGGAGCCAGGGGCTACTGTCATTCTCTGCCATCGCGGTCACGGCGGGATGCGACAGGCAGGAGTAGCTGCCACCTGCTCAGAGCTGCTGGTTTTGCTGTACAACCATCGCGCTCTGACAGCTAAACTCAACCAAAGGTGTGAAATCGACTCAAGGAATAAATAGGGGTTTCCATCATGCTCAAAATAAGTCTTCTAGGTCTGCAAATCTTTTGCCCCAGCTACTGGAGGGATTTCCGTTTCTTTACTGTGATCAGCAGTACCTTGGCTTGAGCTTTAACAGGGCGATGATGTCCGTGTCTGTTTACGGCGGGGAGACAGCTATCGACGTACACAGAGCTGTATGGGAACTGTGAGCAGTGACTGCTTCATTTCTGCATCAGTATCATGATACGTGCCATAAAAAATCCAAAATGGAATGGAACGGGCACTGATAACGTAACAAACCTATCACAAGCGAGTCATGGTACACGACTGGTGATGGAAGAAGCTTATGGCGGATGAAGTGCTGTGACACAATTTAACACATATGTGCAGAAAGCTCACAGTAAATGAGCAACTAAAATGAGACTTCCTTAAATGGCCAAGTACAGCATTACAAAAGGTAACACATTACATTAACCCATCATTCCAGAGCACTACTTTACATCAGTAACCGTTTGTAAGGAAAACTAGTAAATTGACCAATCTTAAATCACCACGTCTTTCATACAACTGTATTACACAACCTGGAGTTTTCCAAGGACACCTGGTAGGTTATGCCAGGGTGTGATGCTTGAAGCCCTGGATGAAGGGGATCGAGTGGCCATGATATACCTGAATTTTCAAAAAGCCTTTGATGATGTGGATGAAGTCCCAGGCACAGCACAGATTTGCGAAGAAATCAGTTTACTCTGTGGGTTTCTCTGGGTGAGTCCTGGAAACCCCCATGGGCACCAGTTCCACCCCCACAACCTGCTCCCATGAACTCACAACATGAGCCCTGGGGCGTCAGTGCCCGGCACACCGCGGCACTAAAAACCCCCAGGAGGGTGCTTCTGGCACCCAGCTGCAGCCAGCAGCCAGTCACTGCGGGTGCCAGCATGGGAACAAGGCTGGAAACTCACCTCGACTGTTTTCTGCTACAGTAATTTTGGATTTTCCTTCTCTGGAATCAGCTGCCGTCGGCGGGGCGGGAGGGAGCCAGGCTGGCAGCGGCGAGAGCGCTGGCTGCCGAGGGGCTGCGGTGGGGCACGGCAGGCAGGCTTCTGCCCTGGTTTCATGCCGCGAGATAGGTTCAGAGCCAGTTTCTTTGTCAAATGAGTCCAAACTTCTGCTTTTATAATTGGCACCGAATTCTTACCATAATATTTTTCATGTGCTGTGTTTTAATACCATGATCAGCTATACCAAGATCACCAATAATTCATACTTCATGTGAGCAGTTGCCAAAATGTCCATAAGGAAGCACCAGTCTCACGTCTTATCGCTGACTCACCTGAGGGCTGAGAAGAGCCGGCCCCACCAGCGTGCTGGGACGTCGGAGCCCTTCCAGTAAGCATCCACGCAACGGTACGTTATTGTGAACTGGATTATTCCGGGTTTTACTCCTAGCAAATGTTGATCCCAATACAGGTTCAGAGACAAATGCCGCCCTGCAAAATGCAATGATCAGAATTCTCCCTGTACCTTTTTTTTTATTTATTTACACAATTTCTGGTACTTTCTAGGCACGTCATGAATGGTCAGCCAGAAGCATTCAAAGCAATCAACTGAAGTTAGGTGGCATTATGCTAAAGTAGATCTCATACAGTTTAATGACAACTAAAGGCCATTTCTTTTTCCTCCTGCAATAGCAATGAAAAATAATCCAATATTGGCCCAGAGGAAAGGCTGGTGAGCAAAGAGCAAAGTGGTTTCTCAACAGAGTTTTTCCCCTTTGGCCCTGTCTCCTCCTCTACTGACCTGTTGCTCAAGACGGGGGTTTAGAGCTCTTCACAGCAATGAGGCCATCTCCTACAACATGCATCAGAAGGAAGGTGCTTTGGGAGCAGACGGATCTCCCCTGCTCTCGGTGCCGTGCACACCCCAAAGACCAGGGCAGTGGCCAGGTGCCCGTGTGCCAGCGCACGGCTGTGGGACAGCCACGTGCCAGGGCAACCGCGGGGCTGCGGCGTATGCTACTGGGAAACCATAATCCCCACAGAGCGCTTGTCCCTCAAAACACTACTCATCCGTCATCCCTGTGTGATACTGTTTTCCAAATGCCTACAGCCTTGATGGATCATTTGTTTAGAAACCAATTCAAAAGCAACTGATGGTCTTTTCCTCCACACCAGGCTTTAGGAAAGCACAGCCAGCGGCATTCCCGTTCACTTCTCTGCTGCGGGCTGTGGTAAATTCTCATCCCGTTAAAAAAACAGCCATGCAAACAACCGATCACAGCATCCAATAAAACCAGTGTCTACAGTGAAAATAGTGTCGCACGGCCAGAATAGCAGGGTGTGTGCTGGGTCGTTTCAGAGCACCTGAAGAGACCTGTGTTTGCCTGATAAGGTTTCCAGCACGGGTAATAAGGAAACTTTAATTACACAATGTTGACACACTCGGGCAGCGGGTATGTTTTTCCACTCTTCCACTGAAAGGCAGAGGGATTTATTTTTCAGAACAAATTGTGCTTGTGAAAGATGTTTTTCTGCCTGGCAGCAGCTGGCAGAGCCACACTGCACCCACCGGGTTGGCTTGGGAAAGCCATCGCTCTCCGGCTCTGCTAACCGTACCTTGTATCACACAGGGGTAGCTCAGGTGTAGCTGTGCCGAAAGAACAAGTTAATACAAGTTGATACAAGTTGGTACTCAGGCATTTATGTGCCGAAAGAACAAGTTAATACAAGTTGGTACTCAGGCATTTGCATTTACATTTGCTTACACAAGTCTAACTTTCCAGAACAGATTTCGGTCCAGAAGGGAGGAGGGAGACAATTTTGAGGTGGGCACACACCAGAGAGGCAGGGGTGGAAAGCACAAGTGCTCCGAAGGTGCACTAAAAGCCCGTCGAGCAGAGGAGATTCTGCCGGCATGCCAGCTGCAGCGTGCCACGGGCAGCCCCCATGCAGCAGCGAGCGCACCGGTAGCGTGCCAGCAGCGCCGGGGCTGGAGGGAACCGGAACAGGACAAGTTGGCCTTGGCCACTGTGCACAATTTGCTGATCCTGGGTATGTGTCCATAGTGACTTGGCAGGAGGGAAATCCATCCCAGACCTGGGAACTCTTGTTCCTACAGCACCCTAACAACATGCTGTTTGATTACAGTCAACGGGTCGGTCAAGGAATGTCGTCAGTACAAAGCTTTTCACCGAGAAACAGCCAAATCAACCACTGCCCACTCAAAGAGCAAACAGCCCCTAATGATTACAGAACTTCTTGGCAATGTTTTGGTAGATGTCGATAGTATTTCTCAGACAAGCTGTTGAAATGGTGCTGCCCAGATTCGATCCTGCAGCTCCCAGGCAATTTAAAGCAAGCTTGCAAAACCCAGGCATTTAGACAGGGAGACAAGGGCAGGCTCCGGCTGTAAATTAGCGCCGTGCCGTTAAATTCATTGGGTTCTTTAGCAACCTGTGGGCTTTAAAGAAATGCAAGGGAGTCAGGTACATTTGTTGTCATTAAACACCCATTAGCTAATTTATATTAGACTGAGGCCAATTAAATGAGTCATGCATATTTAACAGTTTATTACGATGTATTTGCATTTGACTGATTGGAATGAGTCATTAAGGTTGACCTTGAGTGAAAAGTGATGCCTTGCCTGCAGAGCCTTTTGAACAGGGGATGTTTATCCCCACTCGGGATTCATCCCCGTGAGCAAAATGGAACATGGGAATATTCTTTTAGGTTATAAATTATTACCAGGGAAATTAATTAATACCTTGCCCTGGCCACCATGAACCAACAGAAGAGAACTTTTCAATGACAACTGCAGTGCAAACAGGTCAGCAGCAGACGCTGCTGCTATACGCCCGCCTGTACTGTAAATGCGATAGCCTGATGCACTTCCTACCCTCGGTACAAAGAAGGGATAGAAATACGTGTTTACTTTGGTTTATCTGTGGCTTGTTTCTATTAGCCCAGCAGTACATGGTTTCCCTGTGCTCCAGAATAAAGGTTACCCATTTCTTCTCTGCTTCAGTCTCCAAGCCAAAGTCATCGTGTTTGGACTCAGACGCTCGTTTGCCAGCTCCCTGCCAGAAAAACGCATCTGTGCTCTCCGTGCCTCCAGCACTCACCAAGGATGGGACCACCGCAGCTCCCGCCCCGGCTGGCCCATTAACGAGGGGCTGTTTGTAGGGTGCTCCAGGCGTTTGGAGCCGCAGCGATCTCACTGTACCCCCGGTGTTGCTGTTCCTCCCGTGGGCACGTGGCACCAGGACCCCCGCTCCAGGCTGGGCACTATTCGGCAAAAGACCTGGCTGTTAGAAATTGCTGTATGCAAACAAGCAGCACATACAAAGAGCAGATAAACCCCAAATGAGTCCCCTCCCACCTGTGTACCTTCTGCCCACAGTTCTGCTTTTATGACAGCAGCATCTGAGCAAGGCTGCAGCGTAATGGCTCTATGCAGGGTGTTATTTGCATAAAATGCCTCCACAATACCCATCTCGCATACAATCACTCCCCTCAGCGCTTGGCCATCTGTTATTTGGAATTGTACTAATTATATGCAGCGCCTGAAAATGAGGAAAGACGTGAAATTGCTTCAATTATTCAATTAATTTTTTTTCCTGGGAGCAATACATCTTCATTAATAACGTGTGTTTCAAGAAGTCAAAGACAGATTTTTGTTTTTTGCTCCCCCAAAGCTACAAAGTCCTTTTTTCAACCCTGATCCCCCAGGAGGAGGAAGGGGCCTTCACTGCTCTCAGCTGCTGCGTGGAGACTTCCCCCCGGACCCTTCCTCCTCCTCCTGCTCCCCTGCGGCCAGGCGGGAGGGAGGGAGGGAGGGAGGTGGGAGACCCCAGCTGGGGCTCCGCCAGCCCGAGCCCTCCGCACTGGTGCCTTCTGGGGCTCCTTGCCCCCACAGCTGGGGGGGTGCGGAGAGCTTTGGTGGTTCTCTGAAGTACAACATGTACTTTACTTAAAATGTGAATTTTTGTTGGATTTATACAAAGCACTATACCTAAAATATATGTCATGCTCTTATAAATGTATTTTTTGATAAAATACAACTGGCAGCTGAGGCCTGGTGAATAAGCCCAATCCAGAAGAGAAATTGTTAAATACAAGGTCATGGTACACATCAGTGGAAGTCTGAATACCACCATCATTATTTTCAGATGGGAGAAATAAACATGGTTCTGCTACTAAAAATACCTTTTGTTTTCCTTCTCCCCCCCGCCCTTCATTGTGATGCACTTTAACGTTAGCAAATACGAACCCTATTCATGCCTGGGATATGTAAAGCTTTTCTAGCTTTTCTCTGAAGACAAGGCCAATAAATCAACTAATATTTAAGCATTGCAGAAGCTACGTTAAAATTTCCCACATGGCTAATAAATGATACCGGCTTCCCATTTACCAGCTTTCAAATATTTTGTTTATTCAGGCAACTGCTGTGGATAAAAAAGGGCTGAATAAATGGAGTGTTTCTTCTTCCATGCTGAAGTAAAGCTTCAAAGAACCAGCAATAAAGCAACAAAGAC
>NW_009598057.1:51257-63422 GCF_000690535.1 Cariama cristata | reverse complement strand
CGTGAAGAACTGCAGGCCATGGGAAGGACTCACGTTTGAGAAGTCTGTGGAGGGCTGTCTGCCGTGGGAGGGGGGAAGGACACCAGACTGGAGCAGGGGTGGAGTGTGAGGAGGAGGCAGCGGCAGAGGCAGCGGGTGATGAACTGACCCCAACCCCCATTCCCTGTCCCTCTGTGCTGCTGTAGGGGGAGGAGGTAGAGAAAATCAGGAGTGAAGTTAGACCTGGGAAGAAGAGAGAGGTGGGGGCAAGGTGTTTTTAAGATACAGCTTTATTTCTCATTATCTCATCCTGATTTGATTGATAATAAATGAAACTAATTTCCCCAAGTCAAGTCTGTTTTGCCCATGACAATAATTGCTGAGTGATCTCCCCCTGTCCTTATCTTGACCCATGAGCCTATCGTTATATTTTCTCTCCCCTCTCCAACTGAGGAGGGGAGTGATACAGCAGCTTTGGTGGGCACCTGGCATCCAGCCAGGGTCAACCCTCCGCAACAACCTTGGACTTCATGTGGTATGAAAAGTAAACTTTCTGCTTCAATCGCCTTTTCTGCTACCCTTACCTATTCTGCTAAGTATTGAACTGGCATCAAATTGCAAGTAGTGTCACTGACAAGTACCGCATTTAGAAGGGCTGATTTAACAAAGCAGCAGAGCAGCAGGCTGATTATGGCAGTGGCAGCAGCACTAAGAGGATTTCAAAGCATTGTTAGACTTTCTAAATCTTTCTCTTATCATCTTTCCAATTTTTAATTTGCTCACTCATTCAATACAATCTCTTTTCAGAAGTTGTTCTGTTTCTCTTTCTGGAAGTCAAGTAGTAAACTGGAGCCATTCCCTGCTGTACTTACCTTGGTTCCTTATTTTTTGGCACATATATATTAATGACTTATTCAGGCTATTCCAGCACTTAACTTTTTGTATCCTGGACAGAGGGAAAAGCTGCAATAGGCTGTGGAAGTATGTAATCGGTCTTTATATGCTGTCAGTCCTTCTGCTAGATCTGCCTATGCCAAACACAAAGATGGAAGTAAGAGAGAGGAAAACTAATCTGCAGAAAGCATCCCGAATTCAATTAGAAATGCTTGGTATGATAGAAATTAGCATGGAACTGAATAAATTCCAAACTTTGACAGACTGCAGGTCTGAATGCCAGATGCAAAGTGATAATGTGTGCAAAGGTTGATTTCTCATAGGAAGTAGCAACCAGGATGTTGGTGAGGTAACCAAGATACCTACTGAAATGTGAGAGAGATGGTTTCATGTACTGAAGTCTGCAAAGCCCTTGGGGACATGGTTGCAGGAGACATCAGTAAATACAGCACCAGTGGAATCCAGGAGAGTCTGGAGGGAAGCAGATGCTGGAGTAAGATCGGAAACCAGGTGAAGGGGCAACAACAGATGTATCCCTCATGGACAGGTTTGTATATCCCTTTCTATGTCATCGGGAACATAAAACAGCAAGTAGAGATATCCAGTCACAGAATACAGTCTGCTGAATTGTGGAAAGAATATGCTGAAGAAAGAAAACAGTGACTGGCTTTGCAGAGCAGGAGCTGTAGAAATGGCAATTGAGAAAACAACTTGTGTGAATACAGAATTGCTCTAACAGCAGCAGTTTTTTACAAAAGATCATTGAAGACCCAGTAAATCATATAAACCTGCTTAAATTAGATTCTTGAAAGTCAATGCATTATTCTTGTATAAGAGTCTTTGTATAATCCACGCAATATATACAAACTTTATAGCAGAATTCACTCTGGGAAGGGTTGCAAACACATTTTGGAGGTCAAAATGAGGATTTGAGAAAAGCTTTTCTTTGAGTTTCATGTGATTGATTTCAGACAAGTGCAAAGCATTGCACTTAGAAAGGAGAAATAAGATGCAAATATTTAAAATAGGTTCTAGCTGGCTATGTAGTTAGATGGAAAAGATAAAAGGCTTATCACAGATCTCAAAATTAATGTAAATCATTAGTGTGATCCTGTTGCAAAACAGGAAAATCTGATTCTGAAATGAATTAAGATGACTATTGGATGTAAGATATAGGAAGCAATTTTTTTCTAGCTCTTCCTGGCTTTAGTAGATCCTTGGCTAGAACAGAGTCCAACAACATGGTCTAGAGAACATTGTGATAAGTTGGAGAGAGTAGTCAGAATGATAAGAGGTTTAGAAAAAGCGACCTATGAAGAAAACGAGTGGTTGAAATAATTGCATTTATTTGGTCTAACAGACAGAAGAATAAGGACCTGGAGGTAGCAACAGTTTCTTCCATTAAGTAAAAGGCATTAATAATGGGGGCAGTGAGTGATTGTTCTCTGTGACCGATGGGTCTAAGACAGTGAGAAACCAGCTGAATTTTCAGCAAAGACTTAGTTTAGATACTGGGGACATTTTTGAAAGCCAAGGGTTAGTGAAGAAATACAATAAGATGCCTGTATAGGCTGGGTTTTTTTGTTGTTTTCTTTTTCTTTCTTTTTTTTTTTTTTTTTTTTTTTTTTTTTTTTTTTTTTTGAAGAGGTAAGACATATTCTTTTAGTGTTTATCTAAGTGGTTTTTATCCTGTCTGTATGCAGGTAGGACAAGGTGATACCTTCAGCTCTGTGATTTCTAAGATTCTGTGCTTAAATGACTGAGAAATTCACCAACTACAACAGAAATTTTCTACTCAACCAGAAAGCAGGGAGGCTATTAATCAGGATGTTCTGTGGAGAACTCCTCCACTGATTAATGAATTCTGGGTAAAGATGAATGAAAATAACTGCCAATGTGAATGACATTCATTGATTATGAGAAAGATACTGACTAGCATAAGAGAAAGAAAAATGCTGTGCTGAAAGGGACACAAGCATAACAAAACACTATCTACAGTTTCTGAGAAACACAAGAGGGCTGGGTTGTGCCTGACACAGATGGGAAAGAAGAAAAAGAGAGCCCAGAGCAGTGCTTCTCGGCTGTTGTCTACTAGTGGTGCATTTATACAAAAGGACCAAAAGGATCCAGTACTGTCTAAGGATGAAGTGTGTAAACTTGGAAGAGGCAAAAGTATTACTCCTGTCCCAAGTCTGCAGCAAAGACACAGTGCAGCATCCCACAAACAGCATAATGAAAGCTCAGGTTCAAACAGACTGTGAAAAGGACATTTGGGAGGGAGTTTGGGGGTTGGGGAGAGGGGAGGAAGAATGCTAGTGTTCTGCCAAAATACTTTTAGTTCTGACTTAAAAAACTAAAACATCTACAACACTAAATTCCTATTGCCTATTGCAAATAAAGTTGAAAGACATTTGTACTCCCTTATCTTAGTCTTGAACTTTGGCCAAATTCCTTTGAAAAAGTGGAGAGTGAAGGGCAACCAAGATGTCATTAATTTCCAAATGGCATTTCTTTTCTCACTGGGAAAAATTGTTTCATCAGGATTAGGGGAAAAAAGTTTGGGGTTTCTACAACCTCAACCACTATGATACATGTTCTGACTTGGCTTCCTGGATACTACTGCATTATAAATGAAAACTTCTACAGCTGCACTGAGCAGGAGAAAAATTAAGATTAAAACAGAAAAGGAATACTTTTTGAATAGCAGCAAAAATGAACAAAATCTGTGGAAAATGGCAAGGATTAACTGATCAGAAATCACAAGAAGGAAATCAAGGAACCACCACCACCTGCTGCACTATTCCCTATTAGCATTTCTGTTTCTTTATTAGAGTGCATTAGGAAGGACAGTGAGACAGAACGAGGGTTACTTATATGGAAAATGCAATAAAGTGTGGTCAAACAAATTGGGCTTACTGTGATGGCAGCCATCAGGGATGAAACCTAAGAAATGGGAAGGATATTACTATTGTGTTAATAACTGTAATTGAGACTGAGATGATTGCTTTATTCAGAATCCGTATTTCCTGCTTGCTAATGTTTTTCTCAGAAATTTACCTTTCCAGATGATGCGTCTCATATTAGTTCTTTTCTAGTTTATTCTGTAGTACATTTCCATTAGACACAAGTGGGAAAAAAAGCAACCATATTACAAACAATATCAATTCCTAGTATTAAGAATGAATTATTTGAAATAAAGATGTGTTAGGAATGCTATGTCCCAGTTATTCTAAACTCCAATTGAATTTTCACAAAACCTTTAAATTACCTGTGTGGAAGGGAAATGTCTGCTTTCTTGCTTGTTTGATATTGTTATAAGTCTATTAATACCTTGCTACTCTTTTCCAACTCAAAAGTTGTGTATAAAACATTAACTTTGGTGTAGGGGATGCAATCTTTCTCTAAAGCATATGAGTGGTAGGGCAAGACTGTGGAGGCAAGGTGGAGAGGAATGCGTTGCCTGGGAGGTGCTGTGGGTCCTGTGGGCCCACTGTTGTGAGGTTTGGCTGCAGGGCTCAGGGCCAATGAAGACCATCCCCTTCCCACTGCTGATCCTGGGAGTAGGTTCCTGGGCAGCACAGTGGGCAGAAGGGAGGCTGCAACCCAGTCACCCTCAGCCCTGGGAACTGCTGTCAACTGCGGCTCATGCCATCTGGCCCTAACTCTGGCTCACAGCCCTGCCTGAGCCTGGCCCTCGCCCTGTGAGTCCAGACCGTGTCCCCATGGCCCTTCCCAGCCATGCCAGGGCTGTGTCAGACCCTTGTTCCCTTCACTGGGCCTGATCCTGACCTCCACTGATGCACAGGTTGACATCCTGGCCCATCACTGAGCAGGAGAAGAGACTGCTCAGGATGGCTGAGGGCCTCAGACTCTACAAAACAGCAGTCCAGAGTTTAACAGCAGAAGCCCTGTCAAGGCTGGCAGACCTGTGAGTGCTTCTGAGGTTTATATTTCAGAGTACTCCGTCAACACACCCCAACTTCCTATCAAGTGGGATGTGGGCACACACCAGTCATCCCACTCATCCTCGTCGATGCAAAAGAGAACCTGCACACATGGCTATGTGGAAGCTGCCATGATCACTGGTGGCGACTCACATGAGCTGTGGTCCTGCGGCAGGCATGGGACTTTGGCAGAAGTCTTCACATGGGAATGTGTCCTGGTGCTGGGGACTATATGTTTGCAAAATGTTGAACTCATGATTGCAGTAAAAGAATAGCTGCAAGTCCTGATGCATGGAAAGAACTTCACAAACCCTGCAAAGGTGGTCTTGGGTAGCTCATAGGAATTAAAAGGCGTTGACTCCATTCTCCATAATTCAGCGGTAATTTCTCCGTTAACAACATATATTGCAGGCACTGAGGAACAGGTGTCAGAGAGGCAAATGGGCACCAAAAGTGTGCAGAAATGTGATGAAATATACACAACTGTAAGGAATTGTTGTGTAAGGTCTAGCTGTCTTCAAAGGATGATTTGTAATGCAGTGGCTTGGAGAAAAACTGAATATGATGAATGTAAATGCATAACTTAAACATAGTTAATTTCTTAATTCATTACAAGACTTCTTTCCTATAAGTAGCTTGGAAAAATATTGATTAAACAAACAACAAAACCTAGGTTGATTTTTGGCTGGCAACTACTCTGGCCCTAAATCAAATGTTGAATCTGAGGCAGCAGTGTGCTTATCAGCCTCAGGTCATGTCCTTAATGCTCAATGAAAGGGAAACCTGTTTCTCATTCAGTGATTGCTCAGCTATAATAAACTGCTAACATTTTTTAATTTGATACTTTACATACTCATTAAACTCTGGTATAATATAACAGGGCAGAAGGTTTGACTTTTTCCCCAGGAGCAATTTTCTCCAGAAGCCTGAACGTTTCACTGCTGTACTGTAATTTAAAGGGTTATGGAGACTTGGTGGAATAAATTACACTGTTTACGAAAATAGCCAAAACCAAAGACAAACTTAAAAAAAAAAAGCACTTAGCTTTAGTGCATATATATAGCAGCTTCAAATCACATACAGGGGGACAGTTATGAACAGAGAACTTTATAACTAAACTATCACAGTCTTTATCTCCACAGGAGGGGAAAAGAAAGCTACAGGATAACTATCTTAAAAACTGATTTATTATGATACTTATTTTCCCATATATACAGAGAAAACCCCACACACAGTCATGTTGAATTTATTCATCCAGTTAGAGAATGCAGAGAAAATACTGATCGAAGTGCCTAACAACTGAATGACTAGTACAGTATCAGAAAATAAAACGGGCGGTTAGGCATCAATGCTTAAGCTTTCAGCTTTCTTTAGTAGTAGTCTTTTTTAGAAAAATATTTTCCAAATGTAATAATGGTAAGGATATGTATGACTACTGTCATAAATTCTTCATGCTAAAAGTCAGTCTGACTATGTCCAAATCAAGTTCCATAAAATTTAAGCTTACATTATTATTTTAAGCATCATCATTCATGCATTTTTAATAGTTCTCTTTTAAGAGAAAGGGTGGGATCAGGCATGAAAACTCTGTTAAATCATCTGTTAAAAAGGGAAAATAATGAAGAATTCACTTTAATAATTAGAAAGAACTTTGAAATTAATTAAACAGAGCAACAGGACACAAGAGTTTATGCTTTATTGAACCAGGAATGCATGTTGTGAAGCATAATGCTATAGGCCAAAACATATTCAGTCACCTGAGATACCTGTTAATAGATCAGTTAAACATGGAAGGGCTGGTATATCTTACTGCTCATATAAAATAGTCACTGCATTTAAAACAATTCTTAGCCACAAAAGCCTTTAGGATTTGTAAATGACTCATACATACTCATCCATGGTGGCAAGCAGTTTGTGGTGGGAATATAGCAGGGGTATACCACCAAAAATAATTTTGTTTCCCTGTTGTCATCTCATTCTTACCTCAAACCATGTAGTGGCCCCTTAAGAAGTTCTACATGAGGTGATGATATCAGTCCATTCTCCACTATTTTTGGATTGTTTTTGCAAGCTACTTCTTTGAATACTCTTTGACTGTGTCCATACTGCTAAGATGTTCAAGACTTGAGTCTAAAGTCTGCTCTCATCCACTTTACATATAATTTGTTTATTTTTTTCCATCAGAAGTGAGCCAATTGAGTCTCTGGGTAGGAAGGCAGAGGCAAGGTGATAGTTATTGTGGTAGGAGAAAAAAAAAATTCAAATTTGTGATCCACTCCAAGACAGTGTGGAGGCAGCTACTCCCAGCCATTTGCTGTTACAAACCAATGGCTGAACTTGAGCACTGCTATCACAGGCAGTGTGCTTGTGCCTTTTTAGAGAGGTTGACTGTTATTAAAAGTTAGCTGAAAAAAAAAAAAAAGTATCCCTCTAAAAAGGCAAAACACTAAAACCACAGAAAAATAGGTGCTACCTATGGCTTAAAAAATATCTATAGATGTATCTCTCCTTCTTTACAAAATATTATAACATAAACCCCAGAGTAATCATAGATTGACAGTATCTCTCAAGAGAAGAAAAGAGCAGAAACAAAACCCAGAATTAGGGAGAAAGGAAACTAGAGGAGATAAATGATAGAAAAACAGAGACCTCAATAGGTACTGATATCAATATAGGACTACAGAAGGAAGCAGAGGATTGTGGAGACCATAAGAAAATAAAAGCCAAAGGGACGTGTGAAGACAAAACACCAGATCAAAGAAACAGAAAGAAACACCAGGGAAATAAGAAAATGTTTTTTTCTGAAGGCAAGTTTTGCTGCAGATCTGTGGCTGAGATTCAGGTTGAGAATGACCTTTAAACTGAAAGAGGGTAGATTCAGATTAGATGTTGGGAAGACATTCTTCACTGTGAGGGTGGTGAGGCACTGGCACAGGTTGCCCAGAGAAGTTGTGAATGCCCCATCCCTGGAAGTGTTCAAGGCCAGGTTGGATTAGGTTTGGAGCAACCTGGTCTAGTGGAAGGTGTCCCTGTCGATGGCAGGGGGGTTGAAACTAGGTGGTCTTTAAGGTCCCTTCCAACCAAACCATTCTATGACTCTATGATTCTACTTGTGAAGGGTGGAATAGATGACACATGCAGATTAGAATTTTACTATGATGTCTCTAGTCCAGAACCAGGTCTAACAATGAATATCTATTGTTGATACAAAAGTGCAAGAATCCTGTGGTAGCCAAACCTTGTATAAACTGCTCCCATACAAATCCCTTATATTTCCTAAAAAGTTGGAGATTGTTTCAAGACTGAAGCTCTTCTTGCTTTGTTTCACACTTAAGCTGTAGATATTCATGTTGTTCTTATAAACCTCTAATCCTTCTTTGAATCTTTTTAAGTTGTTTACATCAAACAATATCAAGTTGTGGCATGATCTCCTAGGTCTTCTACTGATATCTCCTGTGGAAAGCTCTGTTTCTTTCAGCTGGGAAATGAGAAGGATTCCTGAAAACTACACTTGCAATCTTCTGATACTTCAGTTACTGCCCGAAGTTAGATGTGGTAACTCTGGTAATAAATTACCATTTTTGATATGTGTGCATCTACATTAGCCTTTAACTCAGATGAGGAAGACCTTTGTAGCAAATTTTCCAGCTGTAACCACTTTGGTTTGCAATGTGGAATGATTTAAGAGTGCATAAAATGAATTACTTTTGGATGAAATTAATCAAAATTGTTCCAGCTGCTATGTGGCAGTCAGTAAAAGGCACAAGACTGGATTTAGTCTGAAGTAAATCTCCAACAAAATGCATATAATATGGACATCAGGTTTCAGCAGCAGCTGTTTCACTCAATAGATATGCTCCTATTGCCTACTGGAAACTGCTAATGCAGGCACAACCATTGTTAATCAGTTTTGCAGAAATAAAGTTTTGCACTGGAAACTCCTTCCTGGTTTTGTTTTGTTTTGTTTTGTTCACTCCCCCACTGTATGTCCTGTTCTTAACACATTGAAAGAAAAAAATCAGTAAGTATAGGGGAAGTAAGTTAGGCACAAGTGCATGCTCTTTGTGAATTTGCGGGGAGCTAGAATTTGTGCTGGAAGGGAGATGATGAAATTCAATAAATGATTGAGAGAGGGAACACCGGTAGGTAGAGATGTGGAAAGATTGAATCTCCCTTGAGAAGATGAAAGGACAGCTCAGTAATTGGGAATAGCAAGGACCCATTTGGAGGGCAGAGAAGAAAAGAAGAAGTAGTTAAGATAGTATAGTTTTTTTTCAGATCTTCAGTTCAGCTCCCATGCACTGAAGTAGTGATCTGAAAATTAAAAGCAAATGGAGTGGGAAAAATGTTGTTTTGTTTTATTGAAACACAGAGAGGTTTTTATCATAAATGTGCATTTGTGATTGCTAACTTTTGTATAAAGGGAGTTAATATAAATACCATAAAACTATGGTATCTGTCTCTCTGGTTATGCACTAAAAATAACCAATGTTTTGACAAAGAATCTGGATTTATCCTACTCATTTCAGGTATACCCAGACCTATTGTGCATGCATGGCGTAGTACTAGGATTATACACTGTAGTGTTATTCAAATATGCAAAATCCCATTGACATAATAGTCAGGGGAGAGTATGGCTTAATGTATCTGTAATCCACATATTAAAGCTCTCTAAGTATGATTTGACATGGCAGTCCATAATGCCTCTAAGCTTTAACTTTCTATTGTGTCTGTGACATATACTCCACAAATTACAGTACAGGACTGTCTCATGAAATTCCATTTATGATCCATATTTTTTGTTAAATTTATTATGCATATATATGTGCGTATCTATGCATATATATATATGTATATGTCTACAGCTTTTAAATATCTACCCACACGAGATGGGAATTCAGAGGTAATTCCTTCTTCCAGTCTTTAGTTCCCCCTGCTGTGCCTATGCATTGAAGTTAAGTAACCTTGAAGGGCTGTAGAATGTGTCTGTGCCATCAGTGGGGGAGTAAAAAGGGAGGTGTATATGGGAGCACTAATACTTAAACTGCAAGCTGCCAACTCCACTGATATGTCACAAATGTCCAGTGATCCATTGCATGCCATAGTCATCCTCCTGCATTCCCATCAAGCGCTCACTAAATATGATAAGTTCGTATTCCCTAGCCAGCAGTTGCGGGGTGGATCCTGGAGGGTTTGACAGCTGATCCTCTGCCAATAATTGTGGAGATCAGTGCCACAGAGTTAATGGAGCTGGGCCTAGTGGTAGCTGTGTTCTCCCTTGTGAAGTCTCCTTGCTTTTATGAAAAGGGGAAATGGCAGCTGCTGGGGAGGGGCAGCTGCATGTTTCTTCCAAGAACCCAAGGGCAGCTGAAATGGGTGGTACGGATCATAATAAGACAGACCTGCTGCCAGTAGCATCTATGATGGACTTGTGTGACTACACTGATAGTTAGGTCTGAGACAAAAATGCATAATTTAGACTATCTGGTGTCATCCGTGGGTGCTAGAACCTGTCTGCCTGCACAGTGGAGCAAGGTATTTAATGGTGTGTGCTTTGGATGTTTAACTAGGCATGTGATAATTTTTCATCAGCAACAAAGTGTTAGCGACAAAGCTGTATCTGCCATAGGTAGAAGGCAGCTCCAAAAACAGCCCCAGATATCTAATGTTTGTATCCCCAAGGAATTGTTCTTGGATCTAGAAATGAGATTTCTTAATGGGGAAGGTTTGTGTCACAGCAGTAGCATGCATGGAGAAAGATGAAACCTAAATAACAAAAACCCTTTTGAATTATATTGAAAATAATCTGATAATCAGAGTTTGTAGTATATATGTATATACATACATATAAATACTTATACGGAGAGGCTTTTTAGAATAATTTGAGTGCTTTCATGACTTTAGAGATCTCATAATAGTATGAGGATGCAGCCATAGTCACTACTTCAGGGGAGTGAAAGAGAAGGCTCAGGAGAACGTTATTTTAATAACCTTAGCAGATCATGCATTTACATCTCTGAGCCTTTCTCTGTTCACACTGCCATCCTATCATTAGCTCAATCTAATGCTCCTAATTTAATATGCTTTGTCTTTTCCACAAAGAATGAGAGTGCCTGTCTAAATGATTAGATCACTATAAAGAAATGGTCTGTCAGTGTTCTTTCTATCCAGCATATCATGTGGAGAAATATGATAATCCTCATTATGCAGCGTTCCTTTCTCTGGGCCTGATCGGGTTCCACAAATAGGAAATGTTCAAATTGTCAATATTCATTTGCATAGCTTGCCTGTTTGCTTGCTGCTTTTCCAGTGGGACCTGTCCCAGGCTGCGTCAAAACCTTTCACTGACCATTTATATTAGTCTGTTTTTTCCACTCTTGTACTCGTGAACCGTCTGATATTTTTTATGGTAGCTTTTAAACATTTATCTCTCTGTCTACTACCGCCCAAGCAGCACATTTCCTGAGTTTTTCTATAGAAAAATGCACACCAGAGACTCTTCCTTTCAACAACTTCTAATTAGGCTGCTGAGGCTGAGGTCTGAGCAAAGCAATTTTAAGGGTAACTTCCTTGAGCTGGCTCCAGTGCTTCCTGCTTACCAGAGCTCACAGCTTAAGAAGCTTATCAGCTAACTTCCTGCTGGTGAGACACTTGCCAATCATCTAACATTACTCTTTCACCGTATCAATGAGCTGGACTGCTGTTTTGAGAATAATAAGAATTAGAAAGAGGAACTGACCTTGTACAAAGGAGCGTTGTGGCTTGCATGCAGAACTCAGTCGCTGTTGCGAGTAACGATTCCATTTCTGGGGCACACACAGTGTCACTAGGTGTAAATATTCCCTCTTCTGCCTGAAATGCATACAATGCTGGCCTGTGCACAGCCTGTCTCTTCTGTCTCTTGACGTTGGTTGCCTTGAAATTTTTAAGGGATTTTTCACTTTCCCCATAATGAAGGAATGGTTCCCTTGTGTTGTTTTCCCTCCCCTCACTTCCCTGCCAGACAATGTTATTTCAAAGGCAAACAATTTTTCCAGTATGTTGTTCTTCATTCTGCTTTTTCACAAAATGACAGTTTCGTCAGTGTAAACAACCTTAAACTTGGACAGGTATGCAGCATACAGCATTAAAGTTGTTTCTGAGAGCTTTGGATTGCACACTGGCCCATTTGGCCCATTTGTGAAATTAGAAAGTCTCCCTCTTTTTATTGCAACTTGGATAACAAATGTAATTTTTTGTTTTCTATTCTGTTTAAGAAATAAATGACACATAGAAAGCATAAGTTTTTTATTTCTGCTATTCCCTCCGTAACCTTTCCCTCATCAAACCATGGGACATGGTTACGTCA